>NW_008246231.1:0-3593 GCF_000281045.1 Saprolegnia diclina VS20
GTTATTTTACTCAACTTGACGGGGATCTGGTCAGCGAGAGTACGGTACAATGTAGGTGTAGTTCGAGAAGGCGCTCGAGGTCAGCCTCGTCGCCGGTCGTGGGTGGAAACGTTGTGCTGATACGGTCGCCAGCAAATCACGCAAGCGTCGCGGTTGGGCGCAAGCACTGAACAGCGTCGGGCACTCTTCTCAAGCGACGAAAAAGATGCTTGGGCCAAGGTACTGTATCCTGATATAGTGTGCAAGCACGAGGATGGGCAGGCGTCACGCTTGAATCCCAGTTGTTGTTAATTTGAATATTGAATTTAAATTATGGGCTATCACCCAAGAGTTGGTGCGTCCCTTGCGTGTTTGCTGCGTCTTTGATATGAGGAGGTCGTTTGCTCTTTGCAGCTGGGACTGAAAGCACCGTCGATGATTGGACAAAATAGCTTCACTTAGTAGGAGTCGAGTCATGGGGTCCCCAACTCGAGGCTCGTGGACAAACATCGCGTAGTGTGTGCATGAATAACTCTAATATCTGTCTAGTCTTAGTTCATATATGTCTCGTCGTAGAGCATCGTGAGGTATTTGTCGGGCTGGGCGGGGCACCACATGCTTGTGCCAGCAATCGTACATCGCTGGAGCGGAAACACCCACTCGCGCGGGATGTTGAAGTACCAAGTATCGGGGCAGTACTTGCACGTGTACCAGCAGCCCGACTGGACGGGTCCGAGCATCTCGACCGTCCCGTGGACAATTGCGTTGACTGATGGCATGAGCAGCGCGCCGATTGTGCCGTTCGTGCTTGAGAACATCGCGTTCGCCGGCTGCTGCGACGGCAAAAACTCAAAGACGTCCGTGTACAGCCCCGTGTGCTTGTCCACAAACCGACCTGGCAGGTACCAGTACGGGCCGTCACGGTACAGCGAACTGTCGCGCAGGAAAAGCTCGTAGCGCGGCAAGAGCGTCGAGAGATTTTTGTGCCGCAGCTCGTTCATCGAGGCTTGCGTCAAACCAATGTCGGCGTCAACGTCGTGGGGAATGATGTCGCCGCCACGCACAGCACCGAGAAGGGTGCCGCTGTCGAGCCAGTACTCAATACCATGGTGCTCCAGCGCGCGCGTGATCTCGAGCAGCATCATCCGGACGCGGGCGCGGCGCTCCGAGACGGGGTAGCACTCGGTCTTGTTGACGTACGCTTCGACCAAGTGGCCCATGTTGTGCACGGCGCAGTCAATTTTGCCGTTGGGATCCGTCGGGTACACGTTGCCATGCTGGTCGGTGACGAGAGGCACGGGAGTTGGCGACGTCGTCGGTGGCGGCGTCGGGGCGTCCGTGACCGGCTCTGGTGTCGGCGCCACGGTTGTCGGCGGCAGCGTGGGAGGCTCCGTGGTCGGCTCGGGTGTCGGGGCATCGGTAATCGGCTCGGGGGTGGGCTCGGGCGTGGGCTTTGGGGTGGGCTGAGGTGTCGGAAGCACTGTGGTCGGTGTCGGCGTCGGCTCATCTGTCGTTGCGACCGGCGTCACTGTTGATGGCTGGACCGTGGCTTCGACTTCGGTCGTCGGAAGCGACGTTAACGGTGTTGAAAAGTCCTCGTCGAACTCGAACTCTTCCGTTGGAATTAAGGGCGACAACATCTCTGGCTCCGGAAAGAGCTCCGTGTTTTGGCCTGACGCCGTACCGCTGCCCGATGCGAGCTGACGCTGCTCGATCGAGCCCGTGCCCATGATGTAGCCGACCTGGAAGCTGCTCAAGTTGACGACGGCGACGACGATAAGGCACAGAAACAAGCGCAGACTTGCGCGCCCCGAGTTGGCCAAGCCGAGCTCCGCGCTGTTGTTTTGTCTTGTCGACATGATGAAAAATGTACACTGCACTCGCAGCCAACAATGTAGAGTAGCTATCAGTGTCGCTATCATTGCTCTCGGTTCAGCATTCTTGAAGCACATCCAAGCACCCCGCTACCATCCGCGATCACATACACTACGAACTACACCTCGCACCCAGTCGCACCCACGTACTTGGTACATACAGTAGCGATGGCTGTGGCAGGTGTGAACCTTGACTCAACGATCGCTCGGATGGCGTACGGCAAGAACAATGAAGTTGGCAGCAGCGCGTTGCTCGATCCACTTGTAGAGGTGAAATGTCATTGCTTACGAATTCGTTATTGGTTTGCGCTTGTAAGGGCGCTGCGCTTGGCAATCCTTCAGTGAAGGATGAAGGCGCACGTTACTTCCGAAGCCTTCGCAGACAAGCAAGCATTTGATTCGACCCACAGATACCTTGACGGGGCTCAATGTTACAGCCTGCGGACCGCGTTCTGTCTGCAGTGAACGCAACATAACACAGAGTGCTACGTAACACAACAGCGCGCGGACATGAACCTTGAGGGTCAGTGCTCCATCGTGTGAGGCGCCGTGCATGGAATTCAGTGCACCATTTCCTTCTCTGTCGACGAGCAATGTACTTACCCTTCCAGGTACCCTGGCTTTGAAGGAGATGGAGGGAGAACAATGTCGCATCGGTTGCTGTGTTGGAACATCTGTTTTGCAGACACTTGTGATTTGCTCCCGGCCAGACGAATTGTGTTCGTAACTGCGAAATCAACGTCCAAGGCTGTAAACGGGCATGGCTAATGGCGTCTGCACCAACAAGTAAGTTTCGGTGGCTGCGCCTTCACCTCCTACAGTACAGTACAGTACGACTATGATAGCGTGACCTGATAGCAGACTCATCGCTACACATGTGTTGCGGTGAGTAAGGTGGAGTCATTTTAGACACTCGGTTGGCCTGACACTGTCCCAGTGTCTACAGCGTCTTGAACACTAAAGACCGGACCTACACTGTATATATATATATATGAACGTGTTCCGCGTTATCTTCATTATGACACAAAGACTTCGCATACGTAGCGCAACGCCTGAAGGCGTGGGAGTTGGCACCAGCACTTGGTCGTTGGGAGTGAGCTGCGTACGGAGAGATCCATCCCGTGGTATATGATATTAACTGCCACCGCAAAGTGTCATTCCTGGTGTTTCGTTGGACTCCCAACGAGGCTGCGCGTGGTGGTTCGTCATCATGGGACCCGCCACATCATTCAGCAGCTGCCTGTAGCCTTCGCAAGCGCCGGTGCCATGCACTGATAGCAAGAATGCGAAAAACGGCGCAAGCGAGATTGCAAAGCGCGAGCTGATCGCAGAATGGCAAAGAAAACGATTCGATTATAAAGACTGCTAGTCGTTATTGACCTTCGTGCACTTGACGTCTGCTCGACTGACGTCTTGAGACTCTTAGCGACGGACGTAATACACTGATTGGCTGTTTAGAGCATCCCCAGCAGTCGTTTTTATACGTAAATATAGCAATTTTTAAAAACGGACCTCCCCAAGAGGCGTTTTTATTTCTAAAAATTTGTAAAAATTCGCCAGTCGTTTTTATCGCGGTCCACTTTAAAAACGTCGGCCAGTATTTCCAATCGTTTTTAAGGCCCATGCGACGGGCAATGGGCGAATTCAAGGCATGAAAACGCCGTCAGAACTCAGCTCGGAGTTTTCTACAGTTGAGGACAGCCATGCCTGCAACACAGAGACCCCAGATGTAGCAGGAAC
>NW_008246231.1:3693-21794 GCF_000281045.1 Saprolegnia diclina VS20
ATCGTCGGAATGTTGATCTGTCAGCTGTTGATTGGCAACGTTTGGCAACGCTGCTGGGGAGCTCCATTTCCATTGCCAACTGGTCGTTTCCAAAGCCACCCGTTAGCAATAAAATGAAAACGACTCCTGGGGATGCTCTTAGCAGGGTACCTGCCTCCTATTGGCTCGGGATTTCAACCTGGCATCCGCTCAACCCCTCGAAACTCGAAACGGAGGACCCAACTGAAGGACCCCAGAGTAAAAAGTACGGTTGAAATCACTGATCGATCGCCACTTGGCAAAACATGTTTCAGATGGTCCGTGCCGTCTCCCTTTATAAGGGCTCGGCCAAACACACACAAAATTTGGGAGTTCATTTCCCAATTTCCACTTTCAACATGAAAGCGAGCCAGATCCTGTCGGCGCTTGCGGTCACGGGTCGATCCAACACGGTCCTGCTTCTTTGGGCCGCAACTGTTGCCATAGTTTATTTGGGTTGCTTTCAGCTGCTGGCGCTTCGCCCACTCTCGACGACGTCACCAAATCCGGTTTCGCCTCCGCTGCCGACAAAGGCGGTTGACACGGCTGCTGTTCTCAAGACGGCGACAATGACGCTGGCGACACATCCCGTTGATGCGATGGCAGCTGACCCAATCATGGTCATGCCGACGCCTGCGCCGATCGTTTCTGACAGCAATGGCAACGTGTACCCCATCGACCCCAACGGCAAGATCGCATGCGCAGTGCTCAACATGGCGCATTTGGTCGAAGAGTTTGTCGACAAGACCGAGTGCTACACCGTCGCGGAGCGCCGCGCCCGCCTCCGAATACTGCTGCTCGAGGCTGCTCGGGCTCTCGAGTACCAAAAGATCGAGTTCTGGCTCGACAGCGGGTCGCTTCTCGGTGCTGTTCGTGAGCATGACGTGCGCCGAGATGATGTCGACACCGCTATTGGTCTCACGCAAGCGGCCATGGACCAGCTGCGTCAAACACGGCTGATCACATTGCATCCGCGCTACGCGCTCTTCCTCAAGAACAGCCCAAACCACCTTGACGCGCCGTTCTCGTACCCGTCGGGTCGCTTTGTCGACACGCAGACAGGGCTGTACACGAACGTTTTTGAGTTTTACCCGAAGCGGCAGCCGGCCAACGCCCCCAACTCGATCGCGACCGGCACTCTCGGCGCCGAGCTAATGCTTTGACCAAGACTGTGGTGACCGAGATGCTTGGGCCCGTCGTGTCTCCGCACACGGCGGCGTGCAAGTACTGCGCCGACGAAGGCCGCTTTAACGTGCCGACCGACTGGATCTTTCCGCTGCGGCGGTGCTCCATCGACGGCTTTGACGTATTTTGTCCCGCACGCGCGGACAAGTACCTGACGCTAATGTACGGCGACATGGACATGATCGAGCAGTAAAATAGCAATATGAATTATGATATATACAAGATAACTTTTACATTCTATTATCTTGAGACGAGGTTGTTGGTTGACGACATCGCTTCTCGGCAACCTGATGCGATTTTTTTGTGAGCCGCTGTGCTGGCAGCCATGAATTGCGGGCCGTTATAATGCTTGCCACCGTGATATCCATCACGCTCAGAACTGATAGGGCGTGTTCGATGTTTTTGTGTAGACTCCGGTGCATCAAGGCAAAAGTGGATCGGACGGGGTTCACTTTTTCGTGTTTGGTGGAAAAAAAGTGCATCGAGGCGGCGCGGATCAACATTCTCGGAATCCATGTCCCGAGGTGGATTCCAGCCATCGCAAAGTAAACCGGGCAGTTTTATCAAGAATACGATTTACAGGCGCGCAAAATTGCGCGGGCATTTGAACGGAAGGCCGATGACGAGGACATAGTTCTCCTTACGTACCCAATGGCCGTGGCGGCGACCGCATCAGCCATACCAGGTATCAAGGACGAGCTTGTCGATAAGGAGCCGCCCGAGAATAGGCCGCAACCTTGGTTCGTGCGCCCGGCGACGTCGTACCTGGCTCAACTCAACGCCCAGCGCGACCTGCACCATGACAGTGGTGACCGTGCACTCTATGACACTTTCCACATCAAGCCCCGATGCGGAAACGCTCGACCAAGGCAATCTGAAGTTCGCGCGACTAGGCCGCAGCGGCTGCGGCCGCAGCGGCTGCAATGTTTCCGCCAAAAATTCGCGCCGATAAAAATTGTTGGCCGATCCATGTCATCACGTCCTGGATCCAATCGTGTTCGGTGAGAATTCCTGGTGGTGGATCAGACGTGCAAAACACCAAGCTGCAGATTCCGCGAATGTCGATCCCGGATGTGGATCCACTTATTTAACCGAACACGACCATGACGATCAAACGCAAACGGCACGAGACACGCACGAACAGGCGCACGCGGCTGCCATTTCGAAACCGGTACATAACGCCACCAATGCGGAGCCTTTCCCAGAGCCGTGTCATTCCACTTTGCTGACAGGCTGCTACAGTTATCAACGACCAAAATGGGCCCCAGTAGTACATCAAAATGTATAGAGAATTGCATCGAGGGGCCTCACTTTCCCGTCGAAAAAAAGAATATAAATTCGACACAGTTATTGGTACCACTAAGAATCGGCGTCTCTGATTCGTCAAAAAGCTGTACAATAGAGCCTATCAATGGCTTGTTCCATCGGTTTGCCCCAATTCTGGGGAAGAGCTTGGGACAAACATCGGTTTGCCGGGATGGTCTACGTTGAGGCAGACGTTGAGGTACACGTACTCCTCCTTGCGCTTGATCGTCGGCGAAAGGTTTCCTTCGGGATGTTCTGCGTCTTGGTGAAGGCACGCATGCTGCAGTTCTTGATGGGGTCGGCAGAAGTTGACGACCACGCACGAAGTGTTGCCGCTGGCGTTGCCTCGTAAAGTGCGTTGTGCATTTGGACACACTGCGGCGGGGGCTAGCTCTTCCGGGGGTGGAAATCAATGTCGAATACGTGCGCGTTGAAGCATGCCATAGACAACTTAAGGTCCCACTTCCGAGCCCGTGCAGGTTAGGTGTAGCTAGCTGGCTATTGAAGTAACTCTGCTCAATCACTTTCCAATATTTATCCACGCCAAAAGTCCAGCTCAAGACAAAGCACTTAGCCGAGCAGAGGGCGATACCGTCACGGTCCGCCCACTGCGACGATTCGAAGTGCGTCATCGTGCACGCTACGTGCGCAAGTCCGTCACACATCATGCATGGAGACCAGGTCGTCCTCGGTACAAGCAACGAGAAGGCACCGCATAACAGTCGGCATTGGACCACCACCAATTAAAAAAAAAGTCAGGAAACCGATCAAATTTGTCGATTATTCGGCATTTTGGCCAATCAGATGACTGCCGTCGTTTTCCCCATGATTCACAAACGACGCTCTGTGATTGGTAAAAATGTGTCCTTATTTGCATTTGACTCGGATGACTCCGTGGCTCATTTTTATTCATAGAACCACTGTAGCCAAGTTTGGTCGTCGTTATCTGCATCCGGACATCGTTGAGCACCACTGTTGCTCTTGACCGGTGATTGGCGGCGATCAAAGATACTGCGATGGTCGCAACTCGTTCCCAGGTTTTCACTTTTGATTTTGCTGCAACACGCTACAATGGTGCTTATCTCTGCCACTGAGATCATCGAGACGGCCATGGAACTCGGGCTCTCATCTCTCATGGCCTTTGCCGGCTACAAGTACCTTTTGATCTCGGGTCGCTTTTGCGCGTTTGTATTTCCGGCCTTGGCGTTCTTTGGGTCACTCTCGGCGTGGACGACGCCACCAACTGCCATGTACTACCTCGTCGGCTTTGGCATCTCGGTCGCTGCAGTTCCCGTTGCGTGGCTTCTCCCCGTTGTCGGCACCTTTTGCATCGGGGCACTCGCAGGCTACTTTGCCACCGCGTTCGCACTCCTTGTCGCAGGCGTCGGTCTCCTCACGGCTCACGTCATCGGTCTCTTGGTGGCCGTGCCCGTTGGTATCGCCTGCATCGGACGCCGCTTGCCGCTCATTTTTGCCTCGGCCTTTGCGGGCTCGCGCTTGGTACTTGCGTCACTGATGATTTTGTACTTTATGATCTACCCGCCGACAGAGGCCAACGCGGTCGTGTCGCGCGATGCGGGCCTCACGGACGTGAGCTACGCGATGCTTTTCCTAAACTTTGGGATATTTGCGGCCGCCCTTCTTGCGCAGCTCAAGTGGACGGCGCCGCCAACTGTGGAAGCGTCGACGCCGCCGCTTGTCGAGACCACGACGCCCCAAACCATCTACAAGCAGATTTAGTGGAACGTCGCAGAATGGCAGAGCCAAGGGAATAACACAATATATCCCTTGAGCCGAGCACAAGAGATAACAAGTAAGACGCTTGAACTTCGCTTGGATGAGTGCACCATTTTCCTGGTTGGAACGTTTACGTGGTGTACCAGCATTCCAGGGGATTAATTCGTATTTTCTGGCCAACCCATTGGCTATAATTTACACCATTTTGGCCAATGCAACGCAGTTGCATTGGTCTAAGCCAATCGCATCACGCGGAGCATGTCCAGTGAAGTGCGATTTTGCCGTTCCTGTTAAGTGCTGTCCATGTTGGGACATTATACTTGTTTTTGTAAAAATTAAGTACGACGCACTTCTAAGAGCACATGTCGAACATAAGGTATTTCCGCACCTAATCGCAATGCAGCTGCATTTGGATTGCAGAAGCGCGCGAAGACTGCAGCAAGCGCCGTCGTCGCAATACCGTTAATCAACACTTCGCGTTCATTACAAAAGTTCCTACCAGCTCACCCCGCAAGGGACCTGTTTAGCAGAAAGTCGCTGGAGGGTGAAGGTCGCATTATAAAACGTTTTGATTGGGCAATAATCCAGATAAATGGACCAATCCAAGGTCACGCGATACCAGCAGCGTCACGCAAGGTCGTTCGCGGAACCAAAATGCGTTCTGAAATCAGAGTCGATTTTACTCGGCCAAACGGTTGGAGATGCATAGGAGAGCACAACACACTACATCGCGTGGACGTGCGAGGCATGAAGCGTGCGCGACGAGCTGCGCTACTAAACATGGTACATACCAAATATAGACACATATAGTCACTTTTAGTAGCGCGGCACATATCAAAATTTGCGTCGCCCACTGAGGGCCGTTGATTTATGTTCTAGTACCCCGCTGCGACTATACTACTATAACAACTCTACAAGAGGCGTGTACATTCGCTCCCAGCATGGTTGATGCGACCAAGGTCTTGGTGCTTGCCCGGTGCTACTGCTATCACGTCACCCGTGAAAGCATTGCCAACGATCAAAAATCCTCTCGATCCATAGGTCCATTCTACCTTCAGATAGCTCTTCAAATGATACATGCGCAGGTTCCTTCCGTCAGCTCTTGTCGTCGTATTTCTCGTACAACTACGCGGCGGCAATGGCGTGCCCGTCTCGTACTCCTCCTCACGATCGTCTCTGTCTTCTGGATATCGACCTCCTTTTTTCGAGCGAAACCACATCTCGTCCACATATTGCAGCAGGACCTTGTGCAAGTTGCCGTAACACCGCCGTCGACAACGTCGCCAACGCCCGTACCGCTCGTCACCGACGACCGTGGCAGTATCTACCCACAAGACCCTAACGGCAAAGTCGACTGCGCCGTCCTCGTCATGGAGCATTTGGTTGAAGAGTACGTCAACAAGACCGAGTGCTACCCCGTCTCGGAGCGCCGCGCCCGCATTCGAACCATGCTCCTCGAGGTCACTCGGGCGCTGGAGCACCATGGTATTGAGTACTGGCTCGACAGCGGCTCACTTCTCGGCGCTGTGCGTGGTGGCGACATCATTCCTCACGACGTTGACGCCGACCTTGGCATGACGCAAGCCTCGATGGACGAGCTGCGGCGCACGAATCTCTCGACGCTCTTGCCGCGCTACGAGCTTTTCCTGCGCGACAGTCCGCTGTACCAGGATGGTCCATTCCCTTACCTCCCAGGGCGGTTTGTCGACACGCACACGGGCCTGTACACGGACATTTTCGAGTTCATTCCGGCGCTTCGGCCGGCCAACAGCTCTTTCTCAACTGCAAATGGCACGGTCGGCGCGCTGCTCATGCCATCAGTCAACGCAATTGTCAACGGGACGATTGAGATGCTCGGGCCCGTATCGTCGGGCTGCTGGTGGACGTGCAAATACTGCGCTGCGTCGTGGCACTTTAGCATCCCGCGCGACTGGGTCTTCCCGCTTTGACGATGCTCGATCGACGGCATCGACGTGCTATGTCCCGCGCAACCGGACAAGTACCTTACAATGCTCTATGGCGAGACGTACATGAAGGTTTCCTAATCCAAATTCTAGAATTGTCTATAGACCGTATTGCACTATACATTTATTTATTGCAAACTGGATCTAGAATTGACAAAATACAGTGCTTGAGTCGGGGTATTGCATGCGGATAAGCCCACAAGCATCAACAGTGCCGTTGTAAATGCATGCGCCAAGTGCGACCAACTTGACAGACATGACGAGGGCACAATGTGTATTCATTCTTGGGATGACCACGTGCCAGCCAGGTTTCGCAAAGCTGTACGACGTCACCTTCCATTATGATTGCTTTAGCGCCGCGCTTCACGTGTGTCCTACGCGCGTGTCAAGCGCGGGGGCAAGACGGTGATGCACCCACGTTCTGCGGCCCATGCGGTAACGAACTCACAACTAACTGCTAATAGTCGAATTCATTCCTGCACTTCCATGGTAGTTTCTCGCACTTTAGTACTAGTCTACGCTATGAAACGACGACACTATGTCTCTACTAGCAATGTACATAGCCATCTCTCATCGCTGAACAGACAAGTGGAGTGCGTCTCACGTCGTAAAGAGCAGTGCCGATCCGGCTCCATTTGGGAATGTCAAAAGGGTGGGGAGGTTTATATCCGGACGTACGTATGGAAGAACTTTGCACTTTTCAATTTGCAATGAGCGAGAACGCACCGTACCTGCGCATGCTGGGCTTCATGGCCGTCGTTTTGATGGCGGTTGCGATCCCACTTGCCTTTTATGGCTACCGCTTGCTGCCGCACACGGCGCGCGTCAGCACCTTCTTCGTCGTCTTCCTCCTCGCGGTGCAAGGCGTCGTGACCTTCTCGAACGACGACGATTACGACCCCAACATGCACGTGATTGGCCTTATCCTCGCCTTGTTCACGGCCCTCGCCGTCTTCAAGCTCCCAACGGCAGCCATGTTTAGCATCGGCGCGCTCACGGGCGCGTCCATTACCATTGAAGTCCTCAGCTATACGCTCCTGGGCGACTTGTGGACGTTTGTCGGCGCGCTTCTTGCAGCGCTTGTGGGTGGCGCCTTTTGCCTTGGCCGTCGCGCGCTTCTGATCGTCTGCACGTCGTTCAACGGCGCGATGCTGTTTATGACGGGCGCCTCGCTTTTGCTCGTGTACCCGTCGACGAGCTTTGCGGTGATCTACTTTGGCGCGCATCTGGCGATCTTTCTGCTCGCGATGCTCGTCCAGTTCAAGTTCACGGCGCGCGACATTGATCACGACGTTGGCCGCAGTGATATCGCTCGCGAGAAGGCCATGGTCGCGACACCTGAGGCCTACGCCAACACCGTCTAAGGAGCTTAATTTATGTCCGTGCTTTATCTTCGTCAAATGCCATGGCCCCGACCTCGCTGCGTCCAGTCCTAAAATACTCGAACAGATTGGAGACCGTCCAGGTCTGCATCATAGTCCCAAACGTTTGTTTCCACATACCGGTCGTGGTGCATTGCTCTGCGCTTGGTCGAATAGCAGCTAGAAACGCCTCGTGGAAGAGGTTTTCCGCGCAAGTCGGAGCGATCTAGAAGACCACGATCCAAAAGCAAACACAAAATCCAAGATCCAAAATCCAGGCGCAGAGCAAGCAAGCTCAAGCCATTTCCAAATTGGTAGTGTCAGTCAAACAGCTAACCCGCCTCGCCCACCACGGGCACGGCGGACACCGACACGGATGTTGCCCCCAAGTAGTTCGGTCTTGGTAGAGGAAACGCAGATTGAGTGAATCTGTCCAAGACTTCGTGATCGCACCGATGCACTTATACTACCAGTCCATTGGTGTGACGACGACTGTGACGGCGCATTGGTCGGCGCTATCTTACATCATGGACATAGCCACGGGATGGATTAAGTTAGTCACGAGGACGACAACGTATGTCTAGGTGCTGGATTGGTCGGTCGGCTGCAGCGAAAAGCGCTGGGAGGTAGCGCGCGAGCACTTGGCGATCGTGGGCTGCATCGGTCGCCGCGCATCCAAGCAGGAGGCGCCGTCACCGTGCGTCAGCCGCAGCGTCTTCTCGTCGTAGGCCCACTGCATGCTCATGTCGTTGTCGTCGCACGCGGCAAGCGCAACGCGCTTCGTGTCGTCGTCGCTCTGAAGGCAAAGGCTCGATGCAGAGTGTTTTAGGAGCCCATCGGTCGTGCGCAGCAGCCACACGCCGCCATCGTACGGGTACTTGCGCGCGCGAAACTGGACCGTCTCGTTGCGGTACAGCACGAGGCGGGCGCCGGTCGAGTTGAGAAAGATGCGCACCGGCGCAGGTCTGTCGTCGTCGTGGCTACCGCTGCTACTGCCGTCGTGGCTACGACTGCTGCTGTCGTTCTTGCCGCTGCTGTTCTTGCTGCCGTCCTTGCTACTGTCGGTGCCGTCGGAGATGATGTGCAGCGTCTGGTCGGGCGACGAAGTGTCGCAATCGACGAGCGTCAACGACATCTTGGTGGACGCCGCCAAGCACTTGCTGTTGGGTCGGTACACGAGCTGGTGGTTGCGGAAGATCCATTTTTGGTTGTAGTTGATGCGCTGGCACGGGTAGCCCTTGATGTCGAGCGCCGCATACGCCGACGTGGTGCCGTACGAGGCGTCGAGGCAGAGGCCCGAGACCGACGACCGGAGCTGCTGCGTATTTGTGTCGTACGCCCAGCGCTCGACCGGCGGCGGACCAAAAAAGGCCACCCAGTTCTCATCCGTTGCCAGCATCGACGTGGCCACCGTCACGTTGGCGCCGCTCTTGAACGAGAGCACGGCCGCGTTGTTGTACGACGACGTGTCGTTCGACGCATCGTGAGGCAGCCGATGCAGCATCTGACGCATGCTCCAGCGGTTCTGGCCGTCGTACATGGTGTCGTCGCCCGCCACCTTCCACGTCCAGTACGTCCAGCCGGCGCCCGCAGCGTTCATCGTGTTGAGCATCTTGCGCATGAACGGCTGGAAGGCGTCAAGCTTCTTGAAGGTGCCGTTGGCCGTCACAAAGCTCCACTCGCCAAAGAGGAGCGGGTGGCCTTTCCAGGACGAAATGCGCTTGGTGAGGTCGTCGACGCCGTTCTTGTGCAAAAGCTTGTCTTCGTCGTAGTCTTCGTAGCCCCAAATAAGATATGGGTGCCACTCGACCCAGACGTTTGTCATCGACTTGTCGAGGTCCTCGAGCTGCCCCGTGAGCTGCAGCTGGAGCTGCGGCATCATGACGAGGATGCAGTCGGTCTTGGCGCGGAGCTCGTGGTACATGTCGTTGTAGTATTGCTTGAGCACCTTGAGGTCCAGGTCCGCGGATGGTTCGTTGAGCAAGCCAAGCCCCAGGAACGCGGGCTCGTGCTGGTACCGGTCGATGAGAAAGTGTGCAAACGTCTTTGTGGCGGCGACTGTCGCTTCGTCGCCCCACTGAATACCGTCGACGACGCCGCTGTGGTCTTTGCCGTTCTGCGAGCCGGGCGCACCGTGCAGGCTGATCAGCACCGCCACGTTGTGCTTGAGCGCCCACTTCTTGACGAGCGCATCGAGGTACGAAAGGCCGTTCTCAGCATACACCGAGCACTAGCTTTCGAATAAGAAACCGATATCTTATTGCAAATCGGTAGTGTACCTGCTTTTTGATCGTGTCGTCCTTGATGTGATCACAGCCTTGGATCCAGTATCCGACGGGCACGCGGACAGTGTTGAACTTGGCGGCGGCGACGGCCTCCACGTCGGCTTCGGTGATGAACGTGCTGCGGTGGCGTTCAAAAGCGGCTTGGCCCTTGTGTCCGAGCGCCTTCATGGCATGGTACTCGCCGTGCTCGCACTCGTGGTTTGGTACGTCGTTCCAAATGGACGCGTCCTGCGTCATCCAGTTTTCCGCCACGAGCCAGCCACCGAGGTTCACACCGCGCAGGGGCACCTTGCGCGCGCGGACGTCGACTTGGATATGGCCGACGACGGTCGCGCTCAGCAGCGCCAGCGCGACAAGGCAGCGGAGAAGAGGTTGCATGCTCTCAAAATCAAAACTGAACGGCAAAGGCAATCTGGCACGTGGCAGCCTGTGTACGCATGTTTCGAACGCTTCCATGCGACACCAGGTGGTCACAGCGAAAGTCCAAGCAGCGTCTGCTGGCATTTAAATGCATCTTTTACATTTGAGTAAAACTGTAGTAACAATGTACTACATACAACGAGCTAAAAATATGCTGTTTGAAAAGTGACATTGGACGACTACGAATGCGACGGGAAAACGGGTGGGCGCTCTGATACAAGCCTGCAAACCGTGAACCGTGAACCGTGGCCGCGGGTGGCACGGCGTCTGGCGTGAACAGCGCCCGAGCCAAACTGGATCAGGATATACGACTGCAATAGGAATTCTGTTCTGGTAACTTTGAATAGCCATGTACGACGACGGCGCCAAACAAAATACGATGTCATACTGGTGCATAGCTGACGACGACCGCATAAAGTGTGGGGAACTAACAAACGCGCCTAATAAAAGCGAAGAAGAGAGGACGAGAAGATCGACTTTCGAAAGACGTATCATCGTTCCATCCTGCCGTCGACCACCGCCATGTCGTTCGAAAGTTGACATGGCCGTTGAACAATAAAAATAGAGCACCAAAGTGTGTAGCAGCCCGTCGGTCAAGTGGTATCATGTACTGTTTTATGCGCTGTACGAGTGGCCACGAGAGCTCTGTAGAGATGAATATGTCAGTGCACGGTTCACGCAGGCGGCATCCCAGCTATCGAAGCATGTCCATTTTTTACGCGCGTTTTCCGTCCTCGCAGATGCCTCCGCGCGAGACGCTGTTTGGTCTACACTGGATCATGCACTGGATCGTCGCCACGTAGCCCACATTGCAGACGTGTGCAACCATGTTTGAGCCGCAGGCTGTCAGATACACTGTAGTGCAAAATACTGTAGCAACATGAAGACCCACACGACAAGATTTGAGTCCAGTAGCCACGCCCACCCACCCATCCCCTTCGCCCCAAGCGCCAAGTTCCAATGCCGTTTGCTGAGTTGCAGCCGGCACGCGGAGCAAACTTCACGCGTACGCTCAAATGCATGGGACGTGTAGCCTCCTGCACCACTCTTTGTGGCGACGACAAACGTGCTCCGGACCAGCGACCGCCAAAGTCCAGTGGCTGACGCTGGCAGTGGCCAGAGTCGGCGCCTTCAAGTTCCGAGAAGCCACCAATCCCAGCACGGGTGCTACGGTCCAGCGCACGCGCCCGTCTCGTCACCGGTGTCGGTGCCGTCGCCATCGTCGTCGTCGTACCGGTGCGCTGGCTGTCGACGTCGTGGCAGCAACAGACATGGGGTCACATCGATGGACCATCGTCGTTATCGCGCGCTGATTGGCTCGTTTTTCAAAACTGTCGGTTACGCGAGCTAAAATGGCGCGCGACGACGCAACCGTGACGTATTTTTTTTCTTTTTTTGTGTCGTCCTCCGTATAGTTTCCGACTTTCATACTAACATCAAGCTATTGCCCGATATTTTTATTCGAAAAGCGTTTCCAGCGTATCCTTCTGTTGTTCGCATCCGGATGCGAGTCGTCCGGATACGCCAATACGCCATTTTCGCGTTCATTTGGCAACACGCAGGCCCATGGACGACGTCGCGATCGCGCCGCTGCCGGTGGACGCCAAGCTGCCGCCCGCCCTGGACGTCGCCGCCATGGCCGACGCGCATGCAGGTCTCGAGTCGCCGACGTCCACGGAGCAGATCGCGCCCATGGACGCGGTGGCCATGGAGGAGATTGACAAGCCCAAGGACGCGACCGTTGCGCCGACGACCAAGTCGCACGAGGTCGCAGCTGTGGTCGAGGGCCTCTGCGCGCTCAAGATTGAGACGATCGATGCACCCGAGCCGGCGTCGTCCAAGGTCTCGGCGATGGTCGACGAGATCAAGACGCTCCTCAACTCGCCGACCAAGATCCCGTCCTTGTCCAAGCCCGACAAGCCGTCCATGATCCCACCGCCGTCGCCGGTCGCCAAGACGACGGCGATCACACATGCCAAGACGACCAAGGGCGCGCCGAGCCCGTTTGCGCACCTCAAACGAAAGTCCATGTCGCCGACGCAAAAGGACGCGTTGGCCGCGCGCCTGTATACGAAAGCGATGGAGCTCAAGCACAAGCGCGACGAGCTCTCGACGCAAGCCCCGGAAGAGTGCACGTTCAAGCCCAACACGACCAAGCCCCACATCAAGCACACGTCGTCGGACGCAATGCAGTCGAGCGGACCGTCGTCCGTCACCTCGAACGGGTCGGACAAGGACCGGTTCAACATGCTGCACGACCAAGCCAAGGAGCTCGCGCGCCGCAAGGAAGCGCAGAAGCAGTCGGCGCAGGCCGAGTACTCGTTCAAGCCCGAAATTTCAAAAAAGTCCCGGCGCATGTCGCTGAAGCTCCGTCTCCGCAAAGCGCACAAGGGCGAAAGCGATGCGACCACGATCTCGAGCCCGAGAAGCGTCGACGGCAAGCCGACCCGGCGCCACGAAGAGCTGTATGCTCAGCACCTCGAGCTCGCGGCGCGGCGAAAGCAGAAGCAGCTCGAGATGGAAGCCAAGACGGCTGAAGAGTGCACGTTCCAGCCCAAGATCAAGAAGCTCAAGGGCAAATCGCCGGCCAAGAGTCGACCGCTGTACGACGCCGAGCGCGAGCGTCTAAAGCGCCTCGAAAAGGAGGAGAAGAAGAAGCAGTTTGAGATGGCCGAGTGCACGTTTCGACCGGCGGTCCAGCGCACCAAATCGACCGAGGCCAAAGCCGACGACAAGTCGTTTTTGGACCGGATGCAGGAAAACGAGCGCAAGAAGGAAGACCGTCTCGAAGCGCTGCGCAAAGAGCAGGACGAGCGCAAGCTCAAGGAAGCAACGTTCCGGCCCAAGATCATCGAGACCAAGTCGTCCAAAGCCCTTGCCGACGACAAGCCGTTCCACGAACGTCTCTTTGATAAAGAGTACTTGCTCCAGCAGCAAGCGGACCGCGAGCGCAAGAAGCTCGAGCAAGAATCGTTTTCGTTCAAACCGTCGATCGAGTCGTCGCTCGTGTCGATTCCCGAGCGCCACGGCAGCATTTTCGAAGTACTTGTCTCTACATTGAAAAAGGTATACAGTCTCATGACCACCGTAGCGGCTGCACGACGAAGGTCTCAAGAAGATGGAGCAGCTGAGCCTCGCCGAGCAACAACGGTTGAAGCGCGAAATGGAAGAGTGCACGTTCCACCCGCACGTGTCGATCGAGCTCAAGGAGCCGCCGACCGAGCCGGTCTGGGAACGCCTCTCGAACGACAAGAAGCACATTCTCGAAGAGCGCCAGCGGCTCAAGGAAGAGAACGAGGCCAAGGTACCGACACTCGACGTGTTATGATTCGATCGGAGTGCATGGTAGGGCTGCACCTTCAAGCCGGACCTTGGCGCGTCGATGCGGAGCCCGGCGCGGCGCAACACGACGCTGCTGCCGCCATCGACATCGGCGCCGGCCACAGCGCCCCCGGACGTCTCACCGCCCTCGTCGATCGCGCGGCAGTTGCGTCGCCAGACGTCCCCGCAGCTTGATCTGCCCGTGACGGCGCTCGTCGACGTGGCGGCCGTGCTCACGACAGACGACACATCGATGCCTCCGGTGCGTCTGGCTGCCATGTACTGAAGAGTGATCCTGAATGTCGATATAGGCGGCACCGAGCCTGTTGCCTCCGTTCCCGCCGGTTGTCGGCGACGAGGTCTCGGAGCAGTCGCGCAGCATCCTCGACAACTACGACTCGTGGGCGGCGACGCTCGAGGAGAAGATGCGCGAACTCAAGTAGGCGTCTCGGTGTCCCGTGGCGAAGGCGGATGGTTTTCTAAGTTTATAAACGAGTCATTTTTTGTGTTATCGTTGAACTCCAAGGTAAACTCCAAGGTGGTCCCGGTACGAGCAGAGGTTAGAGCGCATTTCTTGGCCTGAGACACGCTAGCTATGATAGCGCTCCGTCACGTGGACTAAGTTAGGACACTGAAAAAGAGTACGTGGGGTGCGAGTTTCCCGTCCTTTGCACTAAAATTAGTTCACAATCGGAAAGGCGGCCGTAGTAACCATGATGACAGGTATCGCGACGACCGAGACGGCGCCCGACAGCATCTTGTGCAAGTCGTGCAAGCAGCTCGTGCACCTCGATGACCTTGGCGACCACGACTGCTCTGGGCCACTGCTCTCGCGCGCCAACACGGGCTTCAAGTTGCACGAGGTACTGCCGCCGGTTCCTCCGCTCTCAGTGCCGCGTCCACTGCCGAGCATGGCGCAACCGTCGCCAACCAAGTCGCTCACGCCGCGGTCGTCGGTCACCGAGTGGGCGTCGCTGATCCAGGCGCGCATCGCCAAGGTGCTCGTGACAGCCGAAGGCTACGCGGCGTATGTGATCGTGACGACGCTGTGGCCCAACGGCCCTGAATTCACCGTCGAGCGCCGGTACCGCGAGTTCCATGCGCTCGCCGAGACGCTGTATGCGATGCACCCGTCGTCGGCGCTGCAGCAACGGCTGCCCCCCAAGCTCTACTGCCAGCAGACGCGCAGTCTCTCGGACGGTTTTCTACTGCGTCGCAAAGTGGGTTTGGAAGGTACAACACATCGAAATTGATAGCAACCTCTCGAATGCAGTAACAGGCTTCCTCGTCGCGGCCATCGACATGTTCTTGAACCCGTCGTCGGCCGGACCGTCGGCGAAGCGGACGTTGACACAGCTTCATGTGCTCAACACGTTTCTCGGGCTTCCGGCCGCCAAGGACGTCCACGGTGCCATGCAAGGTACCATATGTTAGTTCATTTACGTGCTGCGAACGATACCCTAGAGCTCAAAATGCTCTCGTCGGCGCATGGCTGGACGCTCGTGCACGCACCGTCGCTGCTCGATAGTCTGTACGAAAAGACGATTGATGGTTTCATGTCGCTCAAGCGCACGACAACGCTGCCATTTCCAGCACGCGCCGTCTTTGACTTGCTCACGGCGCACCCTGGCTCGGCGTTTGCGGCGAGTACGAACCCGTTCTTGGTGCACGGCGCGATCGTCCGTCGTGAGTCCAACCACGTCTGGGTCGAGCACCGCTTGTACCGAACGTTTTGGGGCTGCCCGCACGAAGAGCTCCATAGCCTCAAGAGCTGGCGGTGCGTTCGGGCATTTTCCTCGCATTTTCCATGATTAGCTATTTATGTACGGTTGTGTAGACTGGAAACGGACGGCACAATTGTCATTGTGACCCTTCCTGCGCCCGCAAGCGACGTGCCGACGGCGTCGCGGCATCGCCGCGTCGACTGCGTCCTCCAAGGGTACCTCATCCGCCCCATGGAGAAGAACGCGTGCCACGTGACGATGGTGTTGCAGATGGACTACCGCCGCTTCTTTGGGTAAGTCAATGTTGCACTAGACCAAGAGGAGCTCATGTGATGTCGTAGGTCGTTTGTGCGGCCGGCGCGCACGCTGCTCCTGCGCCATGCCGCGGAGCTCAGCGCGATCCAGACGCATCTACAGCGCTCGTTTGACGCAGCTCACTACGAGGCCCTGGGTCCGCTCGTCTCGGCAGACGGGCTCAAGGCCCTCGAGTTGCACCTCGCTGACACGCAAAGCCTCTCGACGATGGACAAGGACCCGAAAGGTGCAATGTATCCGCCTTGTATCAACTTTGTATCAATTATCCGGATAGTGTACGTGGTGTGCCAGCAGATCGAGCCCATGTTTTGCCTCCTCGTGCACAAAAACTCGAACCGAAACGCGCTCGTGCTCAAACTCAACATCGACTTGCGGTCCCATGACGACGCGCTGCGCTTGCACCCGAAAGAGCCGCTTCTCGCCGAGTGGATCATGTTTGAGAAAAAGAACAATCCTCGGTATCAATCTATCGAATGCATCGGGTAAACAGTATATATATGGGTCGTAGGAAGGAACTCTCGGCCATTGAGCGCAACACGACGTATCAGTTTTCAACGCGCGCGATTGGCCAAGGCGTCTTTCTTGTCGCGTTCTCGATGCTGCGGGGTGCGTCGTCCATTATTGAAATATCCCAATATTTAAATATTGCAATTCTCATGGTGATGATACGTAGGCAAGGAATTCCAGCTGCGCGTCGGCAAAGACGCAGGCTACAACCTCTACAGCACAGTCAAAGGCAAGCCCAACGTGCTCGTAAAGCGCCTGTACTTGACGTTTGCGCCGTCGCTCGTCGGCCTCGGCACCCTCGAGTCGGTGCAGATCGTGGGCGACATAGCGTCCGAGCTCGTCGTGCTCAAGTAGACGCACGACGCGCCGCTGTCATCGCTTGCATGTTGATTTTCAATGAATTGTCTAGTCAATATCTTGTCGGCACGGTGATCACGATGGGCAGGTGGAATCTAGTACCGCTACCCACGGGGCCAAGTCAGTACTACTACGTCAAGAAAAATGCAAAACTTAAGTGTCACCATCTCACTCGCTATCACAACGAGACCAGTGGCGTCGACAATGTGTACCGTAGGTGAAGGTGCGGGCGTCGTGGCCGCTGAAGCGCGATCTTTTGGTGCTACAGATTATGGGACAAATCCGGGCGTTTGATTGGCTAGTGGGAACGATGGAAATGGTCTTTCCACTTCAGCTTGACTTAACACGGAGAATTTGCCATTGCCTATATAAAGAGATAGGTGTTTTGGCGTCCACTGAAAAAGAGACAACTTTACAGCGAAATGAACTTGGCGGGAGACAGGCGGTCACACAGGAAGATATTCAAGATTGCCATTGATGCGCAGCGGAGATGCAAAATGGCGTACGTCGCCGGAAGCCATCCGCGCTTGCCATAGCCGGAGACGACTCTGGGACGGGTCACAGTCGCGCCATCGTCGCTGGGACGGGTCGCCGTCATACCTTGGTTGCCCACCACCTTGGTCATTCTTCATCTTACTTTGCAGCAGCCCAGTCGATTGACCATGTCGTTCGCCAACGATGACCTCGGCACAACGCTGGACCTCGCACCAATTTGCCTCTCGGACGTGGAGTTTAGCGCGACTTTGGGCTATGAAATGGACGAAATCAAGTTCATATTTGAGGCGACGCAGACGCCGTCGCCCCGGTTTGAGTTGCACGACCACGCCATGTCGATCGAAACCGACCTGACGCCGATGACCAGCTACCACGACTTCCTCATCTCGACGATCAACATGCGGACGGCTGGTGGCTATTCGCACAACCATCAACCGACCGCGCAACTCTACGCGCAGCTGCAGTCGACGAGCGCCGCCGACAAGTGGGCGCAGCCGCGCCTCGTCGGGATCGAGTACCTCGTGCGCTGCTTGGGCGGACGGGCGACCTGGCACGCCGGCGTCTTTTCGGCCAAGCACGCGCTGAAGCACAACTGCCTGCACCGCAGCTTGTTGCGTGCGACCCAAGCCCTCGATCTGCTCTGCGCCGCATTCAGTGTCAAGAACCACGTCATTGCCCTTACGGAGACGGTTCTTGCGGAGCACAAGATCGTCCTCGCGTACCGAGCGACCATCCGCGTTGACGATCTGCCAGCGGCCAAGACTGTGCTCTCCATCAACTTCTTCAAGCGCCTCAAGGAGCTCAAGGTCGCCCGCGGCACGTCGTTTGCGCTGACCGCCACCATCACGTGCTGGTACCTCAACGGCTGTGAGATCCACGCCGTCGACCTCGACGCTGATGTGGCCGCGCTCTAAGTTCTAGCATCGTGTCTGTGTGTGCGTAATTTTGTCAACATAATGCGTTTGCATATCATAACGTTAAGTCGGATTATGTGAGTGGTATAGGGTTCTTCTGCTCGCGCCACTCACCAACACCCAACAAGCTCAGCGACAGAGTCGGTTGATTCATCTCACAGACCAGTGGACCAGTGGTCACAGGCTTGTTGGC
>NW_008246231.1:21896-28280 GCF_000281045.1 Saprolegnia diclina VS20
TAGATAGATAGATAGATAGATAGATAGATAGATAGATAGATAGATAGATAGATAGATAGATAGATAGATAGATAGATAGATAGATAGATAGATAGATAACCGACTAGCTCTTGATTTTCGATGCGCTGCGGGCTGTCGCCTCGGTGATCGCGCCGTCCACTGCACTCTGCCACTGCAGCGACACAAACAAGAGCACGCCGCGCAGCGTTTGCAGTCGTGACACGACGTCGTCACTCATCTCGTTGGCTTGCAGCGCACTGACGAGGTCTTCGTACGCTGCTGCCCAGGGTTGCACGTACGTAGCCAAATACGGAGCGCTCAACGCGACACCAAGATCGTCGCCCAGCCACGCGCTTGCAAGGCGGCGCAAGTGCAGCAAGGCGTCGCTCGTGCGGTAAATTGCCAAAGCGACCAGCGCCTCGAGCCGGCGCTCCTACGACACACTCGGCATCCTTCCGCCAAGGCGCGTCCTACCGCGGCTACGAACGTCGCCACCGACGAGCAAAGACATCGGCGGATGCAATCGGCCACAGTCGGCGCCTTGGCGCTAGCCGTGTACATGGCTGTCCAAGCCTCGAGGCGACTCGGGGCTCTCAACGGCTCGGACTCGCGAGGCGTCGAATTGAGCACCCGTTGGGCGTCCGCCTGCACGGTGTGTGAGGTCTTAAGCCAACACCGATAGGGAGGTGATACCAAGGTGGTAAAGACCTGCGATAACGCGAGTGGCTGTGTCGTGTACGCCTGCAGCGGTGTCGCCGCTTTGGCCACGTGCAGAAGGTACGACTTGCGGACAACGCGCGCGTCCACAAGGAGCGAGAGCTCGATTGGATGGAGCGCCCGCACTGCCTTTTCGACCCAGTGCCGCGTGAGATCGCGCTGACTCTGGACGGCTTTGGGGCCGAGGATCTTGCTGTCGCCGATGGCCAAGGCGACGACAAGCACGTCTACGTCCGTAGTCATAGACAGATTGTCCTATGTTGGTTTAGGTAACTACCCGACCGCGCCACGAGACGAAGGACGTCTTGCAGCACTGCATCGCTGAAGAGCTCGATGGCTTTGGTCGACGCATTGTTGCTCTGAACACTCTCGATCACAATGTGCTCAATGAACGACACCACGCATCCGTGCGACCACTACGCTTCAAAGTAAACGTCAAGTTGAAAGATTGATACATACCAGCCACGTCGCGTCGGCTTGCAGCGCAGCCGTCGACTACAGAGTTCTTAGTATCCGACACAAAGCCGCCACGTACAGTGAGAGAGAATAGTGTCGAAGGAACCGTGTACTCTATGCCAAGAAATGTCGGCGCCGTCGTGAGCCAGGCCCACGTCGCGGCGACAAGTGCCGGCGCGAGGGCAAGCGCAACACCGGTGCCCGCCATGGGTGCCGGGTCGTCGATAAACTGGACGGTCATCGGGTCGTCTGTCGCCAGCTGTGGCGCAATACGAAACAATGGCATTGCCGCCGGCAACTCCGGTCCCTATCGACGATACCAAGCATAACGTCAGTACTATCAAGAAGAGGCAAAGTACTTTGGCTTGAAACAAAACAAAGTAGGCGCCTTTAGGACATAGACGCTGGACGAGCGTGGGGTAGATGCTCCTTGGCGCCAATGTTTGCTCGTACATGATGGACACGAGTGTCGTTTCAAGCGCGGCGTCCAATCGCGTGTCGACCTACACAATAGTATCAGTTTTCTATCGACTTGATACTATCGAATGGCGCACCACGTATTGCAGCTGTGTGACGTGCGTCGCGATTGCCCGCGGGTAGCGTCCTTGCGAGAGCGCAGTCTCAGTCTCGGTAACAACATCGACGCACAGCGCGTCGACGGGCGACCCGAACGATGGCACCACAATTGGGCTAGGGGCAGGCCTGATCGCTGCCTTCTTCTTCTTCCCAAAGAACGATGTCGGTGCCGCCTTCTCCGCGGCCGCAGGCAATGACGATAGGCTCAATGTACGCAGCGTGTCAACAAGTTGCAGCGCGTCGACCCCGCGTTCGGACAGCATAATGTCTCTACGATCCATGTCCTCACCTTTCGTGCTGCCACGTCATCGTACCGCGCCAGACTCGACGCAACGCCGTCGACGAGTCCGAGGAGGCTGTACAAGCTGCTGTGCCAGTGCGGATAGGCGCTCGAGTACGCTGCGTCTCGGACTTCGGGAAGATCAACGAGCGTCGGGAGCACGTGCTCTGTCAAATACGCTTGGAGCGGCGGCAAGAAGGAGCTCTCTCGGCTCGTCGCGAGAGCTTTTACCTAGAACCAAGTTTTAACACTTTTGTTGCAGAAAGGTAGTCCAGACGCTAGCTGCAATGTCGTGTAGCATAGGAGCAAGATGCTGCACGGCTTTTGTCAGCGTGAGAACCTACATACATTCATAATCCCATGCTAGTAGGAGTAGGGTCCACCCAACCTCCAAGAGGCGTCGCACCGACTCGACGATGTGACAGAGCTGTGTCAGTAGCGGTTGACATGTGACAGCGAGAATGCTCTCGAGGACGTGGGGGGCTGGCGCCTCTGGCGTCCACAGCACATGCAGCAGGAGCTCTTGCAAGCACGCAAGCACATTGTGCTTTGTATGTGCTAGAAGGATGCGATCTCGTCGAATTGGCTCGGGGCGCTCGGGGTACACATTGCAGAGCCGCGCCACGTACACGCGCAGCGCGTCCGGATGGAAGAAGACGCCTTGTCCCACGTTACGATACTTGGCAACTGTCATATTGTGCACCTTGGTCAAGTGCGATGCTTGCATCTTGACAAAACGAGCGGACGGTGGTCGTCGCATCATGATGCAATATGTAGTCTTTGGTGATTCGCCGGTACCCGCGTTCCTACGTACGTTTGCTCGGCGTCTTTTGTGTTGCAGCGTTGTACGTTGGGTAGCTCGTAAAAGCAAATGTAGATGCGCGCTCGCGCGATGAGAGCCGCTTTGACTGCGCTTGAGAAGGCGCTGCGCGAGGCGCTGACCATCTCACTGGTCCAAACCTTCTCGGTCGCCCTGTCCGACGACTTGTACGCCGGAATCGTGACGACAAGGCCACGCGTGA
Organism: Saprolegnia diclina VS20; assembly: GCF_000281045.1. NCBI lineage: Eukaryota > Oomycota > Saprolegniomycetes > Saprolegniales > Saprolegniaceae > Saprolegnia > Saprolegnia diclina. The sequence continues at coordinate 24,948 of NW_008246231.1, forward strand.
GAGCCTAATGCGTGATGGAAGCGAGAATGTGACGGTGCAGCGTCATCGTAGTACGTTGTCAGCGGTGGTCATGGCCACGTCCTTGGCGAGACACGCCACGAAGATGGCGATGGCCTTCTCGAGCTTTTCGCCTTGGATGACGACGTGCTAGATGAGTACATTGTATAGATATGTTGTGTCGTTCGATGCAATGGAGCACCTGCTGCAGCTCGAGCGATGTGGGCACGGGCTGCAGCGGACCCGAAAAGACGGTACGGCCCACGAGCACGACGAAGAGCGTCGTTGTGTAGGCGTCGTCGGTCGTCGTCTTGTACAGTGTGACAAGGCGCGACGCGTCGAGCGCAGCATAAATGCGTCCGAGCGCGTCGACATTGAGGCGCTAGCAAGGACCATAGCGCGACCCCAATGTCGAGGAAGACGTACCGCGGCCACGTGCGCGCGAGCGATAAACTGTCCGCTGGATGCCGGTGATGCGAATGAGAGGCTGCTCGAGGTCGTTGTCACCGGCGTCGTTGGTCCTCGCTTCGTCGACACGATGGCTGGCGACGGCTCGAGGCGCCGGAAGTGGTCCAGGAGCATCGGGTATGGGTTGGGCGGTAGCTGCGTGGACGCAAAGAGCGCAGCAAAGAAGCGCTGCACCTCATCTTGGACCTCTGTGGCCTAGCACACGAGGTAGGAGCAGCGAGGCCATGGCGGGCGTACTGCTATGTACGCTGCCACCGAGCTGGCGCTGGCCATCGTGAAAGATACCGTTTCGCACACTATTTACCGCGAGCCGTTCCATGGCATGGTTCCTCGCACGCACTTAATGCATGGCATGGTCACCGCGAAGGCAGGACATCGATGTATACACTGCGTCATAGATCTCTGTGTACGCACGACGAAAGACTCCATCGGGCTCGGCGGCTCCGAGCAAGGACGGCGTTGGAACAATGACACACTATTTCGCAATGGACGCGAGAGATTTCAGCGAATGGCATCGCGTTCTGCCACGTGACGCGTTTGGATTGGTTAAAAAGATATACCATGGCCATCATCGCTGTTCGGACAAGATCCTCACAACGCGAAGACGATGGCGACCGGCGACCTCGTGCTCAAGGTCGCGACTGCGGACCAACTGTACGAAGCTGATGTGCATACGTACAGCTCGTGGGGTGCGCCACACCTGAGCCTGGAGCAGTACCTCAAGCGCGAGGCCCGGCTCCGCGACACGACGTTCGCCAAGGAGACGCTCACGGGCTACGTGCTCGTGCCGGCGGCCGACCCGGACACGCGCGACATCCTCGCGTACGTCGAAGTCTTTCGCCGCCCGAGCGTTATTTACCCATCATCCGCCTCGCCCAAGGTCTACATCGATGGCTTTAGCATCGGGTCCGTCTACACGCCCGTGGCGCACCGCAAGAAGGGCTATGCGACGACGATGCTGGCACTGGTCGTGGAGCGGCTCCGCGCCGCATCGACGGGCTACGTGCTCTCAAACCTCTACTCGGACATTGGCCCAACGTACTATGCGACAAAGGGCTGGCGCGTGCATCGGTCGGACGAGGCAACGATCCCAGTGGCTGCGATATTGCCGCCAGCCGCCTCGCCAGCCTCGGCCGTCCTCTACTCGATCGACTCGCATTCCGCGCTATTGCACGCGGCCCAAGGGTCCCAGCGCCTCCTGGACGCGTCGCTTGCGCCCGGCCAGTGCGCCTTTGTCGTGACGGCGAGCTGCATCGAGTGGTTCGCGGCGCGCAGCCACTTTTATGCCAAAACGCTCAAGCAAATGGCGTCGCTCCCGACGTCGCTCGGCGGCTACAAGGTCGGCGCCAACAGCAAAGTCACGGACGCTGTGCTATGGACGCACAACTTTCGCGACGACCAGCTCGTCGTGCTGCACTGGAACGTCCAAGCCGAGAACGCGTCGGCCTTTCTCTCGCTTGCGGCCAAGGAAGCGACCGCGTGGCAGCTCAAGGAGATTGCCATTTGGAATGCTGATCTCCCGACAGAGCTCCGCCACTTGAATAACACGGCGCGCGAGGACTCGCTCTCGTCGCTTCTCGTGCAAACGCTTCCGGACGCGACCGAAGCGACGCTCGAATGGGTTAGCAACGAAAAGTATGCATGGGTCTAGTCGTATCATCCCGCGCACGGTCTACGGTAGTCTAGTAGCGAGCCACAACTCGTGAATTCACTGAACAATGCGCGGATATGTCTGTCTTGGCTAGCATAAGCTACGAGGGCTGCTCGGTAAGCAGCTCGATGCAACAATGTCCCGATCATGCCCCTTCCAAAGCCTCAACGGAGTGACTGCTTCACATCTGTGACCGGCGATGTGTTGTCGACATCTACGGTGTGCGTGTGCTCTACCGAGCGACCCTCTACTGTAGTGTGCGCATTCCTATACAAACACTCGTTGATGGACAACCTCGACCTCTTCACGAGGGCTATCTCGGGTTACTCTCGTATCGCCGCCGCTTCGATACCTTTACTCTGTCGAGATACCGACAGCAGTAGCGCGTTCAATGGCGGCAGCTTCTCGCTGCACCGCCAGTAGAGCGGATCCAAGTACTATGAGACTCTTCTGAGCGCCAGCCAACCGTCTGCAACGGTGGGCAGTCGTGGCCACCCGTCGCGCCTCCTCAAGATCGAATTTCTCGAAAATTCCATGGCATACAACCACCAAGAGATCGCGATCTATTTCAGCAGCCAATCAATGGGCGCGAAACCGATGGCGTCAAAGTGTCGATTTGGTTTTGGACTAAAAAGTATGCTTACTACTTGGTGTTTGTATGTATATGTAATCGAGCTTTTGACGGGTGAAATGAATGGTGGGATGCCACCCCGCAAATTTGCGAGTTTGCCCTTGGAGCTCAGAACACGATTTAGAATTGCGAAGTCAAGCCGCCTGCCAATGGCAAGCGAACGCTTGGGGAAATTCCCCGGACCGTAGGGCAGCAAGTGCCGGCCATAACGGCAGACCGCTTCTTTTGGACGCTGCGGAGATGGCACTTCGGTGCCGGAGCACGTGCTGATGAAGGAAGTCTGATCGTCATACCACAGTTATGCAATTGGCCCCTGGCAACGTCGACGTCGTGCGGCAGCCAGTGGGTTAACCCAACGGGGATCACTCATGTCGTGTTCTCCACGACACCCTTGACGTAAGAAGCTTATCGGTGTTTCTCAACACAGATCGCACCATGGTACGTACTGCACTCTCTCGATTTTGTATTCTGTATTCTGCATGTGTGCGCTATGATGATACATTTTCCCTTAAACATTCGCAGTGTTCTGCTGACAGCACCGGGTTGCCACCCGTTCTGCTGAGAGAGGCTCTCATTTCCTTGGATG
>NW_008246231.1:40783-41994 GCF_000281045.1 Saprolegnia diclina VS20
TCCAGGCCAGCATGACCTCGTGCATCAGGTCGTCGAGGTCAAGAATGAAGCATGTGCACTGGAACTTCTCGTCTTCGATACGCGCCAGGAGCGCTGCGCGGGCTGCGTCAGCAGCACTGACCGGCGCGACAAAGGTCGTCATGTCGAACGGCGGCATCGGCGTCTCCGCCCACACGTCGGCGTCGTCATCGGCGTCGTCGGTGGCGAGGGCCTCAAAGGCGTTGGCCAAGTTGATCTCACCGCTAGTTGCATCGACGGAAGTGGGCGTCTTGACCGGAGCGGGCGTCTTGATGGGCACCAGCGGCGTCCACTGGACCTCGATCGCGCGAAGCGTGTTGAGGACATGCGTATGGCCGGCGTCGGGAGCCATTTTGAGAGAGTACTGGTGGCGCAGGCGGATGGCTGTCCCGAGCTTGCGCAGGATGGCAGCGGGCACGGGCAAGGCAGCCTCGACGACCTCGAGCGCAGCGGCGTAGATCTGCGAGACCGACCACTCGGTGACGTCGGCCGACCGCGCGCCGTGCTTCTTGACCTTGCGCTTGGCGTTCTTAGTCTTGGGCTTGGTCGCTCGGTGGAGCCACTCGAAGACGGCGTTGGTCGTCGCCTTGTAGCGGTGGTAGCGCCCACACGCACCGTCGCTTGGCATGCTGATGTGAGATTGCCATTCAGGTCGAACCGCAAAAATTGGATCTTCCGGTTAGGCTGGGACAAAGGTATTTTTCCCAGTCACGGACCAACAACAGGAGAACTCTTGTGTCAATTCGGCCAACCCATTGCTATAAATGAAGCCAATTCCTCCCGTGGGATGCTGGTGCCTCACTAAACGTTCCTATCAGGAATGGTCGACTGTACAGTGTTGTCTGGTGCCATTGTAGACGTTAGAGAGCGATCCATCGGAATCTTTCGTACAATGTGCGAATTGAAGCATTGTTCGTCTCTGTTTAGGCATGACGGATAGCTGAGGGCTAGCAGGTAGTGGCTCCCTGGCGTAGCGACTACGTAGTTTTTGCGCTGTGATGCAGTATGTAACGAGACGAGCAATCATCTTGATGTGCAGTGCGAGATCCAACTTGTGTGACTGGGAAAAATACCTTTGTCCCAGCCTAACCGGAAGATCCAATTTTTGCGGTTCGACCTGAATGGCAATCTCACATCAGCATGCCAAGCGACGGTGCGTGTGGGCGCTACCACCGCTACAAGGCGACGACCAA
>NW_008246231.1:43862-45256 GCF_000281045.1 Saprolegnia diclina VS20
GAGAAAAATAGCGAGGCGTCAATGCCTTTGAGGCCGCGCTGGTCCATCCGATCGTGGTGCGTGGCCTTTGCAAAGCGAGCCTCCTTGTCACGGAGCAAGTTGGCCGCAATGGCCGCCGTCGGGGCGTTGCACCCCCACGTCAGCAAACATATACTTTGACAAAGTCGCCACGGTCTGCTCGGCGACCATCGACCGAGACCGACTTGCCTGGAGCTGGCGCATGCACAGAGTAGTATTTTGAGCTGTTGTTTCACCTTGTACAAAGATGGGCTAGAACTCCTCAGCGTCGACCAAAGTACATTAGATTACTATTTTCATTCCGACATTCTCGTCCATATGCATACTAGGCCATAGACACCTACTTGGTGCTATGCTGCAAAACGAGAGGCGTCTCAATGTACGCTTCATGCATCGAGTTGGCGACGGTCGTCAATATCTCGGCGGCCAACGCGACACGATCGTCGTTTGGCTCGCGGTCGCAGAGCCCGAGGAGCGACTGGAGAAACAAGGTTTCATCGCGAAGGCGAGGCAGGGCGTCTCTCACGGGCCGCGGGCCTTGAATGCACGTGACAGAGTTGCCGTTGACGACGTAGCCTCGAAAGTCAAAGGCCTCGATCATGTCCCGCCACGCACAGCGGAAGATCTGGCTGATTCGATTGAAGTCGAGGTACAAAAACGCGTCATAGTCGCTCTGGAGCACATCGATAATGTCAAAGGACCGGACGAGGCACGTATTCGCATCGTAGGCAGGCGCCGTCATGTGCGTCACGTAGCGATAGGCTTTGCTGACGGCATCGGGCTCGGTCAAGAGCATCTTGCGCATGCACTCCTGGACGCGGTACGCCATCTTTTTAGCCACGCTGCGGTGGTCCATGCGATCCCGCAGTGCAGCCTTGGCCTTGTAGTCTTGCAAGTCACTCCCGAGGTTGGCCCCGAGGGCGGCCGACGTCTTTGTGTCATAGCCCCACGCGAGCAAATACGATCTCACAAAGCTGCCGCGGGCCGTCGGACGGCCACCAACCCACACCGACTTGCCGCGCTCAAACATGGTCGCCAAGTTGTCAAGGTCTGAGTTCGGTGGGATCTTGTCGAGGACTCGGAGCGCGTTGTAAAAATGGAGTACAAACCGCGCTTGACCAATGTTGTCGATCGTCGTCAAGCCCAAGGACAAGCCGACCTCCATCGTGATCGTAAGAAGAATTTGGCCGGCCATGTACGGGTTGAACCACGCGCGGTCGACCTCCATTTGGCTGATCGCTGTAGTGGCTCTCGTGGCGTGGCGGAGAAGGACGAACCAGTCGAGGACCCTCTCAATGTTCTTTTGGGACGGCGGCGGGATGAGGATGCCGTCTTCGTTGTCCCGGCACGCCGTCACGTGGCGCGTCGCACGAGCA
>NW_008246231.1:45356-46174 GCF_000281045.1 Saprolegnia diclina VS20
ATGACCTCGCGCGCCTGGGCCCTCCCGAGCGGCCAGCCAAGCCACTCGTCCATCGCGCTCACGCGCAGTAGCGGCTCGACGTGGTGCGGCAGCTCAAACGTGTGCCATGGCCGCGGTGCAAAGGCGGCGGCGTCGCGGAGGCTCTTAATCGCTTCCTCGTAGGGCTCCTTGCCGCTCGGCGCTCGGCGGAGCGGCGTGGTTCCTCGCTGCGTCTTGCGTTGGCGGCCCATCGCTCGATCTGCTGGCGTCGGTCTTGCCAAGTGGCTGGCAAAGTTTGTCGTGATTGGGCATTTAACCGGACGAGGTGCGGAGTGTTTTAAACAATGCGTGGAATCGTGTGTATGAAACACCCGTATTACGTGGCACGCTGCGCTGCACGTCTTAGCGCAAGGCCTCGGACTGCCATTTTGTTTCTTCGGTTTGAGTTGCACCAAGGAAAACTCGAGCGTTAAACAGTGTATGAACGTTATCTTCATTGCATCAGAGTGAAATCATGGTTTCCCAAACGCTCCTCGCGCTCTGCGACTGCAAACCCGCCGACCATCGCCTAGTCCAAATTGCCAAAGTGTTGACGCACGTCGCGGACCGCATGCACGAGATGCACTGCCTCGCGTAGACAGTCGTAGCACTGTCGCTCCATGGTTTTTGCGGTCGTCAACCATAGATCAAGGGACACGTGAGGAGCATCGATACAGCTACCATATCGTGCGCGCCGGTCTCGTTGCGCTCGACCAAACCAAGGTGCAAGAAGGGCAGACGTGGCCGGAGGGGCTTCCTCTCGAGCCAAAAACGAATGACTTTAAAGTTGAAGTGTAACG
>NW_008246231.1:47991-50460 GCF_000281045.1 Saprolegnia diclina VS20
CCAATTTTTGCGGTTCGACCTGAATGGCAATCTCACATCAGCATGCCAAGCGACGGTGCGTGTGGGCGCTACCACCGCTACAAGGCGACGACCAACGCCGTCTTCGAGTGGCTCCACCGAGCGACCAAGCCCAAGACTAAGAACGCCAAGCGCAAGGTCAAGAAGCACGGCGCGCGGTCGGCCGACGTCACCGAGTGGTCGGTCTCGCAGATCTACGCCGCTGCGCTCGAGGTCGTCGAGGCTGCCTTGCCCGTGCCCGCTGCCATCCTGCGCAAGCTCGGGACAGCCATCCGCCTGCGCCACCAGTACTCTCTCAAAATGGCTCCCGACGCCGGCCATACGCATGTCCTCAACACGCTTCGCGCGATCGAGGTCCAGTGGACGCCGCTGGTGCCCATCAAGACGCCCGCTCCGGTCAAGACGCCCACTTCCGTCGATGCAACTAGCGGTGAGATCAACTTGGCCAACGCCTTTGAGGCCCTCGCCACCGACGACGCCGATGACGACGCCGACGTGTGGGCGGAGACGCCGATGCCGCCGTTCGACATGACGACCTTTGTCGCGCCGGCCAGTGCTGCTGACGCAGCCCGCGCAGCGCTGCAAGCGCGTATCGAAGACGAGAAGTTCCAGTGCAGATGCTTCCTCCTTGACTTTGACGACCTGATGCGCGAGGTCCATATTGCGTGGAAAATGTTCAAGGACGGGCACACGAGCTTGCTCGCAGCGACGGCCGTCACCAACGCCTGCGTCCACGCCGTCCAAGTGCTTGGGAATGACTTGAGCTTTGCGTACCCGCACCTCAAGGATCTCGAGCATATTTTGGCGATTCTCATCTGCGACGACACGAGGTCGATGAGTTTCTCATCGACCTCGTGTCCGAGCACGACGGTCTCACACTTGGCACCGCGGTCGAGCTCGTGGTGTTGGCCAAGCGGGTGAGCATCGAGCGTCTCCGTCCCGATGCCGAGCGCGTGATCGCCAAAACGCTCAAGACGTCGGCGGCCGCGGCGTCGCGCTTCCACGCCAGCGTCCGTGCCCAGTTTACGTGTGCGCTCTTCCCTGTCGTCTTCATGGAACCGAGGGCACTGGATGCTAGCCTCACGCTCCTCCAGGACAGGTTGGTCGGCGTGCACGAGTGCATTGCACCCAATTGGCGCGTCATCCTGGCGGACGGGCAGTTTGGCCGTAGCTGGGCCGAGCCGCACGAGCTCGCGTCATCGCTGTGGGACTTGCACCAAACGTTTTTTGGTCACATTTTGCCGCTGCTCACGTTCCACGTGCGCGTCCCCAACCCCTTGATGACTGCCCACGGCCCGTCGACGAGCCCGTTTCTCGAGCTTCTTCGGGCGTATGTCGCGTCCAAGGACATCTCGGTGGCCCTTCTCTTTGCCTGCAATGCGCTTTTGGTGAGCATCTTGTCTACGCAAGGCGCGCCAAGTGATAGGATCCACTGCGCCAAGGTCGTCGACGACACGCGTTGGACGATCGACCGCCACGCCACCCAGATGCAAGCCGATCGTGGCATTGTGGACGGTCTACTCGTGGCAGCGCCGACCATGCACAACGTCAAGGTGGTCCTTGGCTGGTTTGACGACATCCGACGCATAACGTCGGCCAACAAGTACTTTAGCCAAAAGGAAGTCGACCGCGCGTGGTTCAACCCGTACATGGCGGGCCAAGTTCTTCTCTCGATGAATATGGACATTACGTTCACCTTGGGCTTGACGGCGATCGATGACATTGGCCAAGCGCGTACGATACTCCACTTTTACAACGCGCTCCGCGTCCTCGACAAGATCCCACCGAACAGAGACCTCGACAACTTGGTCACCATGTACGAGCGCGGCAAGTCGGTGTGGGTCGGCGGCCGCCCTACCGCCCGTGGCAATATTCTAAAAGCATATTTGCTCGCGTGGGGCTACAACCCGTATACGACCGCGACCATGGCGGCCGGCATTTGCGACGACCACGAAGAGTACGTTGCCAAAGGCGCGCTGCGCGACCGCATGGACCACCGCAGTGCGGCGCAGAGGGCGTCGACGCCGCACAACACGTCTCGGAAGAAGCTCGAACCGACCAAGCCCGCGCACGTGAGCAAGGCGTATCGCTACGTGACACGGACAATGTTGCCGGACGACGTGGACGCCACGCGCCTTCCGAGTGCCTTTGCCATTCGGGCCATCGTCCTCAGCGACTTTGACGCGTTTTTATACCTCGACCTCAAACGGGTCGGCCAGCTCTTTCGTGAAGCGTGGAGGGAATGCTCCACACCACAGTCGCGACTCACGTCTACAGTGGTCCGTGGCACGAGACGGACGTCCACGCCCGCCATCAGAGTGAAATCATGGTTTCCCAAACGCTCCTCGCGCTCTGCGACTGCAAACCCGACGACCATCGCCTTGTCCAAATTGCCAAAGTGTTGACGCACGTCGCGGACCGCATGCACGAGATGCACTGCCTCGCGTAGAC
>NW_008246231.1:57073-57402 GCF_000281045.1 Saprolegnia diclina VS20
ACCATTCGGTGACGTTGGCCGACCGCGCGCCGTGCTTCTTGACCTTGCGCTTGGCGTTCTTGGTCTTGGGCTTAGTCGCTCGGTGGAGCCACTCGAAGACAGCGTAGGTCGTCGCCTTGTAGCGGTGGTAGCGCCCACACGCACCGTCGCTTGGCATGCTGATGTGAGATCGCCGTTTCCGTCGAAATTGAACACTGCGTCGGTTTTCACGTTGTTGCGAACGGGACAAACAGGTTTGTCCCACTAATATGCACAACACATCATTTTTTAGCATCTTTACAATTTTGTCCTCGCCACCAGAACGCAAGTGCATCGGGAGACGCGTGATC
>NW_008246231.1:57502-58232 GCF_000281045.1 Saprolegnia diclina VS20
AGAGAGTACTGGTGGCGCAGGCGGATGGCCGTCCCAAGCTTGCGCAAGATGGCAGCGGGCACGGGCAAGGCAGCCTCGACGACCTCGAGCGCAGCCGCGTAGATCTGCGAGACCGACCACTCGGTGACGTTGGCCGACCGCGCGCCGTGCTTCTTGACCTTGCGCTTGGCGTTCTTGGTCTTGGGCTTGGTCGCTCGGTGAAGCCACTCGAAGACGGCGTTGGTCGTCGCCTTGTAGCGGTGGTAGCGCCCACACGCACCGTCACTTGGCATGCTGATGTGAGATCGCGGTTTCCGTCCAAATTGAACACTGCGTCGGTTTTCACGTTGTTGTGAACGGGACAAACAGGTTTGTCCCACTAATATGCACAACACATCATTTTTTAGCATCTTTCTCCCACCACTGTTGTGGTTACTGTCCCTGATCTCAACGTACTAGCACGTGCTCGGAGTACTGCTTGCAGTTCTAGTTGAAAGCTCAACAACGTAGCAGCCCTGGCTAGGGGTAGGTTAACTTGTTGTAGAACACTTCGATTCACTCACGCGTCATTTCGACGCCTCTTGAGCACCCGTCTTCCACCACCTCGGTGTGCAGGACGCAACAACCACCCTCAGTGTGCAGACAAATTAAACATTTTTGTCCTCACCACCAGAACGCAAGTGCATCGGGAGACGCGTGATCGTGGCGTTGGGAGCCCAAGAAGGAACTGGTGGGTTCAACGAGTCACAGA
>NW_008246232.1:0-7729 GCF_000281045.1 Saprolegnia diclina VS20
CTTAGTCGCACCTTGGATACGTTCGTCGTGCTTGTTGCTCCTGTCGCGACGACGTTTCGACTCTGAACTGTACGAGAACCAAGGATACTACAGCAGTCGTCATGTCGGATATATTGTAAGCAATGTTGTGTCGGATCCAGCCTTGCGAAGCTGCAAAACGTGTGCGTGCAGGGACTGTATCTTCCATACTACAACCTTTCGATCACTAAGTTACCACCAACCACTGAGCTGTAGGTCCTCTCCTCGAACGGATCTGATACTGGCACCGTCCACCAGTTTAGTGATCACTGTAGACCGGAAGGACGCCCTTCATTCTTGCTTGCCAGTCAACTATTTCTAGTGGCAACGGCGTTTGCTTGTGGTCAACACTCAAAGCACGCGTGCCACTGCATTTACCACACTCACGCTTACGAGACGGCGTACATTAGAGCAGCGTTACAACGACTACGCGCCTCTCGTTTCAAACAAACGCACTGGTTTGTACTATGCACACTAGCCGAGATGGCCTATTGACGGCGCGCGGACGTGACACCGTTGACGCCCTTCTGGCCATTCATCGCCGACTTGATGTAGCACCGGTTCTCAAAGATCGAGTACCCGCCGCAGTTGGACGTCGCGAGGCACTTGGCGCAGCACTGCGTAATGAGAGAGGCCATGTCGCCCGAAATGCCAAAGCTGAAGAGGTCGTTGCCAGGGTAGTCGGTGTTCCACTCGGGCGCCGAGCACGATCCTTGAGCCGGCGGCGGCGGCGGTTGCGTCGGCTTGGGCGCGGTGCCAAAGTCAAACTTCCACTGCGCGTTCGAATTCGCGAGACCAAACTGCTTTTCGTAGTCGGGCCACTTGCCCGGGTTGTCGTGGAACATAAAGTACATGACGTCTTCGCCGCCGTTGCCCGCGCTCACCCACGAACGCACCTTGTTGAAGTAGTTGACGGCGTTGTCGAACGACGCGACTTGACTGCCGTAGTTGCCGCCACCAAACGGCCACCCGGTCTCCGTGATCATGAGCTTGCTTTTGCCGTACTTCTTGACCATGGCGTTCCACCGGTCCGCAAGCGAGCCGCCAAAGAACTCGTAAATGTTGACACCAACGATATCACACGCGTTGTAGAGGTCCTGGGCGCCGAGCCAGGCGCCGTCGGTCTGCACCGACCCGACGCGGACGTTGACGCCCGCCGCCCGGAGCCGGTTGCGGACATCGTTGACCTTGTCGATGACCTGCCACTGGCTCCAGCCGTTGTCAATGTCTTCGTTGCCCACAAAGACGGCCTTGACCGCGTTCGGGTGGCGCTTGTAGCCGTCGATGACGGCCTGGACGTCCTTGTCGTAGTCGGAGCCGCGGATCCAAATCCCGGCGTAGATACCGAGACCGTGGTCGCTCGCAGCGTCAATCACGTTGCGGCTGTCGCTGTAGATGTACGTCTGGAAGGTCCGGACGGTCGAGAAGCGCTGGCGCATCACGTCGAAGTGGTGGTCGATGTTCTTGAAGTCGTACGTGTCGTAGCAGGCGCCCATGGCTGCGACCGACGCGATCGTCGTCGCAAGGAAGCTCAAGATCGCTCGCATGAGGTCGAGTGCAAATTGAAAAGTGAGAATTGATGTCGAGTTGAGCTGTTGGCAAGGGGGCATCTGAGTTTGCCGTGATGGATCCAGAGGCCAAGGAATCTCATCAGAATCAACGACGTTACCACATCGTACCCAAAGCCTCAACTACAATTTCGGTTGTACAATGCAACGGCATCAGAGTAGCATTGCATGGTGGAAATAGGAAGCATGGACTTGTTGTCGTTTATCGTCGTCGTCGGTCGTCAAATATGTGCTGCCGCCCGTCGGCGACCTCCTCGCCGTGCAGGACCGTGCGGCCTCGCACGCGACATCACTGACGATAGCAATGTGATCCCAGCATGAATCCATTGCCCCTCAGGAGTGCACGCGTGTCATTTTCAATGTCGTATTCTAGACTGCCTTTGCTTTGTTGGATTCGTAGTACCAGTGCCGCGTTTCGAACCCTGTCCCACGCATCGTTCCATGCAGCAATCCGTGTGTGCTGTCTGATTCGCCGCCGCAGCCATCGACTCGGTGGGCTGTGTCAGAACACCGAGGCAATGATGCCGGGCTGGCTCAGATTCAAGCGCTTACAACGTGCGGCAACGTGCGTGCATGACGCAGCGCAAGGCGACGCAGAAATCAAACGTGTGGCCTTCGGAACCCTTCTCAGGCGCCACGCGTTGAATGACCAGTATTTTAGGTACTCAGGCAGTGCCTGCCTTACACTCCGGCTCCGGTGGTGGCTTCCGTGACACGCAAGAGAGCTCATATCCTATTTATGTTGGATTCTTGCCAAGTACACAAGCATGTTGGCGCCCAACGCTAGTACACCCCGCCATAGAATGAACACCACCATATTCCAGACTCACGCATTGTAGTAGGAGCGCCTCCCCGTTCAGTCGCCATTGCCATCAGGTAAGCTCCGAGCGCATCGCAGCGTGCCCCGGGGCAAGCGAAAAACAATCGCTGCAGTCAGCACCGTCCCAAACTTTGCACCACGGTGTACAGGACTTTGAGATTGCTCTAGTTCTCGATGTGCTCCTGCAATGACGACGACGGGACAAGCACCCGGGCATCATCGGGTCAAACCAACTTCAACACAAAGGTAGTCGCCAAGCCAAATGTTTGAAATAGTGTTAGTTTGTCTGGCTGCACCCAACTGGCAGAGGCCTTTCTGAGCAAAGACGAAGCATGCAAGCCTTCTTGGACGACTTTGCGACGCTGCCACTGGACGAGTATGCGCTGCTGCCGACCGACTCGCTCCTCTTAGAGGACGTCGACGCCTTCTTCGCGCCGGCCACGACATCATCGCCGGCCTCAAGCGACCACTGCACTACGAGCGACGCTGGTTCCGAAGACCTGCCGCCGCCGCCGGCCAAGAAGATCAACGTGAGCCGCAAGCGCCAGCGCGACGAGATCGACTACCTGCGCGCCAAGGTGGTCGAGCTTGAGTCGCAGCTCTCGACGCTGCAAGCTGCCGAGGCCCCGCTCGTGGCGGCGTCTCCGTGGCAGGCTCTGGCGCAGCAGGTTCGCCTCGAGAAGGATGCTGCGATCAGCGAGCGCGAGCAGCTCAAGCACGAGCTCGCCGACCAAATTGAGTTTGGCAAGACGCTCGAAGCGCTCCTGATGAAGCGGCCAAAGCTCGCGGTGCTACCACAGCTCGACGCCGACCAGTGGAAGCTGTACCGCCTCGTACAAGACCCGGCGCTGCGGCGCGAGGCCGTCGCCAACATCCTCGCGCACCAGTACGACGCGCTATCAAGTGCACTCATCGAGTCGAACCTGCTCGAGCAAGAAGACGATCTCACGGCCTTTGCGCCGTGCTTGGCCAAGCACTTTGACGACCAGCTCATCACGACCGCAACGTACTGCAAAACACTCGAGCACGACATGCATACGGTTGCTCGCATGGTGTGGCTGCTCCTCTCGGCAGGCTGCAGCCTCCACCGTAAAAATTTCCAGGTGCATTTTCACTCTTTTACTTCACCAAAAACAAACTTGGGTGTTTTTAGCGCCTCGAAAAGTTTGACGATGACACGATTTACATTGCGAACGAAGGCCGCTACGAGTCCCTCCTCAACCAGACGCGCCTCCTCATAAAGCGCTACATCGAAGCGGACCGCATCGTGTTTGTTGTACGGTACGGAACCTCCCCATGTCACGTTGGAAGCTTAAGCCTAAGGCTGGTGTAGCACGATTCTCGAAGACGAACTCAATCCGCACGCACCGGACGCGCTTGTCAACCACAAGAGCGCATGGTAGGCACGTGGTTTCCAGTGCGCGCGTTGCCAGTTCCCATTAGGTTTGTGGTCGAGCATATTGCAATGCAGCCCCAGAAGTGTCGGATCAAGTATTTTCAAAAAATGGCTCTTCCGATGGTGCAGTCCGAGACGCTTCTGACGCACCCCAAGTTCTCGGACGTCAACTCGCCCTACTACCGCATTGGCAACTTCACCGACGCGGCCATGATGGCGCTGCGCGAAATGGTCGGCGAGTTCAACTCGCAGCTCGAGCTCCTCCTTCAGCGCGCCGAGTAAACAAGTGGGATAATCGATAGATGCATAATACATGTACCTGCCACGTGTCGACTGGACGAGGGCTCAATGCCGCACTGCGCATTGGGTTTGGTCGCGCGCCGCCAGGTCCTATACTGTGATGCAGAGAATCATATTCTTGTGTTGCGGGGCCGCCGAGTAATGACCATTGTCGATGTCCAACTGCTTGCGTGGGCCGTCGTCGCTGCCGCTTAGGAGTCGGCGGTGCATGGGCGAGTACGCCATGGCGCTGAGCCCGGTTCTTGGACCCTAACCCTACGGTAACCCTACCCCTAAGCAAGAGCGGCCCCATGCAAGACGTGCAGGTCGTACGGATCCCAGCAGCGGAGCGTATTATCGAGCGACGCATAGAAGACCGTGGCTGCCGATGTGTGGACATAGGACGCCTCGTCGGGGACGTTCGCAACAGCGGTCAAGACGGCGTCCGTATGCGCTACGCATTCGATGCTCGTGGTGTCGCGCAAAATTCGAAACTTGGCCGTGGATGACGCGCCTTGCACCATGGGGTAGCCACCGCTCGAGGTAACATTTATCTGTCAAGCGTCATTGAGCCAAGTACTTACCATTCTGCCGCCCCTAGTCCTTCGCATGGCTTGAGCACCTTTTACGTGCTTTGCGTTATATTTGTTGTTACAAAGGCTCGCATAGGTGAACTAGCAATCTCCTTCTTCATTCGTTCGCCGGGCCGTGGCTGCGCAGGCGGCGGCGCGGGGGTTCATCTTGCTCTTCTATGGCCGCCCTAGGACGCTTGCAGCCGCGGGTTGCAAGGGACATATCTAGTTACAATCGTCACAAGGGAAGCAGTCCAACGCGGCAACGGCGTTGATCAAGAGGCCCGACACGGGCGCGCAATTCCCTGAGGCAGGATCAACCCCCCCATGAAACTCAAACTGCCTGCCAAATTCATGCCCAAGGCTTACAACATCACCAAACAACCGACGTATGCTTCCTACGCCTCCTTTTTCTTCGTGTCGTGCGGGCGGTAGGCGGCCACGTAGATTCCTTCGTACACGAGCGTGGGAAAGTACGTCACGTGAGTGTACTCGTAGCGGACCATCTTGAGCGACCCCTCGTCTTCGAGCGCAAACAGCGTCGCTTGCTCCTTGGCCAGCCCGTGCGCCAGCACTTGGAGAAGCGAGCCAAAGTACCCGTAGCAGTACAGCGTCAGAAGTGGCTGGCGCGTCCAAATACCGAGCGACCGGCCGACGAGTCCGCCAAACAAAACGGTGGGCAGCGTGGGGTAGGGCAGCGCGGCCAAGAGCACCAAGACGATGCAAAAGCCAATCGTATAGGGCACCCCAACGTCAATCGGCGCGGGAGGCAGCGACTCGAGGTACGTCCAGCCAGCGTACAAGAGCCCAAGAAAGATCGCGACCTGCACCGCCGCGCCGAGACGCGTGTACCCCGGCACACAGGCGCCCGACGAGATCGCAACAATGACGTACAGCACCAGCGGCACCAGCATTAACGCCGTTGGCTGCTGGAGAAGCAATGGCGCAGCAGCGTACGCCGCTAAAATGCTCGCGACCGCAGCCACGTTGCACCAGAGCGGCGCGGTCGTCGCGCCAAGCACCAAATAGACCGACCAGAGCAGCGCCGTCGCCAGCGAGAACGGACGCGCGCTCGAGCCAAACAATGTCTCGTCCAACAGCGTAAGAAAGCAAAAGTTGCCCGAGAGCTGCACGAGGAGGCACACAAAGTGCAGCGCGAGGTTGGCGCGCGTGGCGTGGTGGGGTGCAAAGTGAGCGACGGCCACGGGGTAGGTGTCGCCGACGAGGCGGTTGAGCAGCGGCTTCCATGGGAAGCTGTAGAACTGCGGGCTCGCAAACAGCAGCACTTGATACAAGAGTGGGGGCTGCGTCGTCGGCGTTGGCGACGCCGCGGGGGCGGTCTTGGACAGAGTCGGGGGCATCATAGTCGCGCAAGAGTACAAGTGAGTTCTTGTTGGCAAAGAGCCAAGTCGAAAACCAACGGCCACAAGGCAATACAAACGCCAAGGTTTCTCGGGACGCGACGGTGGGATGGTTCGCAAGGTGCGTGTGGGACGCAGCCGTGGACGCGCTAGTTGCTGTTCGAAACCAAGAACAAGCAATGCCTACTCGCATCGGCTTGTTCTTGTGGAAGCAGCTAACACTAAGACGACCAGAGAGGCGAGGTGCTTTTGGCACATCAAAGCGAGGTCCGTTGTGATATTTAGCCGGATACGACATTCGTATCCGGTAGTTCTTGGACGAGGCATTGTGCACGCTGTAGGCCTCCAACGCCGACGCGACGCAGTGTTTAGAGCCCCCAAAGTGTCCTTTAGCTATGTGCCAAATATGAGCGAATTCGTTTTCAATCGTGATATGGCCATCAACTTGCCGTGCGCGGGCTGCATCGGCTCCAGGCTGCGTTTCAAACGAAATGATTGGTCAAAAAGATTGAAAATGGAGGCAAAAAGCTCAAATATTGACCAATCCACGATGCTCCCGCCCCTTCGTCGGCCAAAGCTGCTGCGACCATTGCACATGTACGACCACCGACACATTTCTTGTACTAGTAGCTTTGACGGAGGAATATAGACAACCTAAATAGCAAATGATGTTTCTATATGTGCTAGTATTTGATGATAGACCACCTCAGAAAGTTACCGCATCGTTCATCAATGCCTGCCCTTCGAATGCCGAGCTGGCAAGACCATCAAACCATTATTTTGCTTACGAACACAAATCCACTTTGAGTAAATCGCGCGGAAATGCGCTACGCAGCCTTCTTCGTATGGCGCGGGCGATTCGCTGCCTTGTAGATCCCTTCAAAGAGCAACGTCGGAAAGTACGTCACGTGGGCGTACTCGTAGCGGACCTTCTTCATCGACTCTTCGTCTTCGAGCGCCAAGAGCGTCGCTTGCTCGTTTACAAGGCGGTGCGCGATGCCTTGCAGAAGCGCGCCAAAGTACCCGTAGCAGTATAACGTCAGGAGTGGCCGGCGGGTCCAAAGACCGAGCGACCGGCCGACAAGCGCGCCAAAGACGACCGTGGGGACAGCGGGATTCGGCAGCGCGGCCAAGAGCACCAAGACGCTACCAAAGCCAATCGTCGACGGTGCCACGACGTCGATCGGCGCGGGTGGCAGTGACGCGAGGTACGTCCATCCACTCTGCACCACCGCCAACAAGAGCGTTGCGAGAACGGCGGGCACAACACGTGGCAGTCCACGTGCCAAGAATGCATACGAAAGCGCAACAATGACGTACAGCACCAGCGGCACCAGCACCAACGCCGTCGGCTGCTGGAGAAGCAATGGCGCAGCAGCGTACGCCGCTAAAATGCTCGCAACCGCAGCCACGTTGCACCAGAGCGGTGCGGTCGTCGCGCCAAGCACCAAATAGACCGACCAGAGCAGCGCCGTCGCCAGCGAGAACGGACGCGCGCTCGAGCCAAACAATGTCTCGTCCAACAGCGTAAGAAAGCAAAAGTTGCCCGAGAGCTGCACGAGGAGGCACACAAAGTGCAGCGCGAGGTTGGCGCGCGTGGCGTGGTGGGGTGCAAAGTGAGCGACGGCCACGGGGTAGGTGTCGCCGACGAGGCGGTTGAGCAGCGGCTTCCACGGGAAGCTGTAGAACTGCGGGCTCGCAAACAGCAGCACTTG
>NW_008246232.1:8309-11040 GCF_000281045.1 Saprolegnia diclina VS20
CCGTCCGAGAACTTGCCGGGACGCATGATGGCTTGAGCGCCACCGGGGTTCATGTTCATGTTCGAGGCGCGGAGGGCATCGGGGGCAAACGCTGCGTGGTTGGTTGACTGGTCGAAAGTGAATAGGGCGATCGCATTCGGGTGCAGCTCGGCGAACGCAACCAAGACTTCTTCATTCACTTGGTTGATGACGTGATCTGACGTCCAGTAGCCTTCGTTGTTCTTGCCAATCTCGAGAACGCGCGTCGAGAATGTCTTCGTGCCGGCGACTTGACGGTAGAGCCTGCCATGACACGGACAAAGAAAATCCTCAATGTCTTCCAGCCCCGGGCTGCTTTCAATCACTGCAGCCTTTGGCGCAAAGCGGCCATCAGCCCGTGGGATCGCTCGGGCGTTCTTCACACGTCGACTCGGAGGCGGCATCGCTGTGTGCACATGACCATTCCAACCGTCCGGATACGACCACCTACACCACCGGATAGCGTACATACAAAAGCCAAGCTATTTAATACAATCCGGATGCGTCCCGTGGTCATATCCGGACGAGGGACGTGCACCCCCGAGGCCAATAAGGGCTCCAAGCCCATACATTTCTATGTTAAGGTCACGGTGGTAGAACGTCAACTGCTCCGTCATAACACACTCGATTTCGTTTCTGAGCACTACGCCAGCTTCCTCTTGTCGAGATCTATCGATTCCAGTGCTTTTTAGCTTCTAGGAATAACGTCCGTGAATTTTGATACCTTCCAAGTCGAGGGCAAATTTTGTCGGTCTTTAGGTGACGTGCTTCATACAGCACCGTCGTCACCGCCCGTTGTGCCATCGTTGGCCAATACCAAATCTGGTCGGGTCGTTCAGAATGATGGTCGTTGGGTCAACGGTCCAATCACACATCTGGAGCCTCACATCCAGCGATGGAGGAGGGAGGTGTTTGCCGCAGAGTTTAACGCATCTGGTCCTCGCACCAACTGCACCAACGACGCTATGCTCGACACAGTCATGCCTTTGCACCCTACTGGCAACTTTGGTGGGGCGCTGGTGTAGACTCCATGAGCAAAGTCGACGTGGTCGATCATCTTCAAGACGACGTCCTGTACACGCTGATTTCGCTTCGGCGACAAGGGCGAGGACAATCATATCGTATGCAAACGTCCCTTGTGCGACCTTTACGTCGCCAAACCGTGGTCTGACCGGGACAGTCTTCGAAGCCAACACGGTCTTGCGACGGCCATGATACTGGGGTGTCTTCTCGGACAAGGCGTTGGTTCTATTGAGTAGGGACACTACAAATTGAACGGCTGCAGATTTGCAGCAGGTTGCATTACACGGAGAACCGTCGCTGAACGCGGAACGTTGGGTGTGCGCAATCCGTGCAAGGCCATTGGCTGTCTCGTCATGGATTTCAAGGTCGTTTTGGCCAATGGCATACGCCAAAAGCGTGCATTTTCTCGAAGTTTTTTCGAAGTTGGTAACATTCGAAGGCCCAACGACCAATCAGCTGTCGGTGTCTCTTGGCCAATGCTATGGGCGTGTGCACTTGCGGCGTTTGTCAGCACAATCGAATCCTTCGACCATGGCTCGCAAGTCCGCCGCCGCCAAGGCCACCTCCGCCGCCCCGACCACGGTCGAGAAGAAGACGCTCGAGCCCGGCTTCATCGGCGAGCAGCTCAAGCCCGGCCACTCGCTGACGCTCGAGAACCCGACCGAGGAGCTCGCGCTCCAGCTCACGACGGCCGCGCTCGACCACACGGCGACGGCTGGCCGCACGACGCTCTACATTGCGACCGAGCGCAACCCGACTAAGATCGCCGTGTGCACGTTGGATGCGGACAAGTTCCCGCAGTGGAACGTCGGCCAGACCTTCTCGCCCATGGACGGCGAGGTCTCGTTCAGCGTCGAGGGCACCAACACGATCCACTTGACGGGCTTTGTCGACGCTGAGATGGACGGCGACATGGACCCGGAAGATGACATGTACGGCAGCGATGACGACGACGCCGACATGCTCGACATGGAAGAGGAAATGGACTCGGAAGATGAGCACGATGAGGATGAGGAAGACGAGGTCGAAGACTCGGGCCGCTTTGAAGTCATTGAAGAAGTCCAGAAGGGCGCCAAGAAGGAGGCGACGCCCGAGAAGAAGGTGGTCAAGAAGGAGGCGACGCCCGAGAAGAAGGAAGTCAAGAAGGAGGCCACGCCGGAGAAGAAGGAGGCGGCCAAGGACGCCAAGAAGCGCCCGGCCGAGGAGTCGGCCAAGGATGCCAAGAAGGCCAAGGTCCTCAAGCAGCTCAAGGGCGGCGTGACGGTCGAAGAGCTCGTCATTGGCAAGGGCAAGGTCGCACAGAAGGGCCGCAAGGTGCAGATCCTCTACAAGGGCACGCTCGCCAAGAACGGCAAGCAGTTTGACGCCAACACGAACCGCAAGAGCCCGTTCGCGTTCCGTCTCGGCGTCGGCGACGTCATCGCCGGGTTTGACATTGGCGTCGACGGCATGCGCGTCGGCGGCAAGCGCATCGTCAACATCCCGTCCAAGATGGGCTACGGCGCGCGCGGCGCGGGCAAGGACATTCCGGGCAACTCGGACCTTGTCTTCGAAATTGAACTCATGAACGCTTAAACACTTCAAATATAACACTACCCCTAGACTTAATCCAGACTTATGCCGCAGCAATAGGTCTCGACCCCACGTGCTGTCGCCATCAGCAATACTGTCTCTGCAATACTGTCTCTGC
>NW_008246232.1:11429-14732 GCF_000281045.1 Saprolegnia diclina VS20
AGCAACGGCCAGAGAGTATTTGTTGTTGATGTATGCAAACCAAGGATACTGCGACTATCATGTCAATACAATAGTAAATTATAGAGTTAGGGTTTCGACGAGTCGCTGTGGATAACTGTGCCCGTCGTGCCGTGCTCGGACCGGTGGGTCATTGCAATCTCGAGGACGCGGCAGTCGATGACCACTTCGGGGCCGTACGACGCACCGGTCCGCGCCAGCGCCTTGTCGACTTGACCGCCGCTCGCAAAGCAGCCCGGCCAAAAGTTGGCGGCCGCCAAGTCCGTATCCAGAAGCCCCACGTGCTTGAGCGCGGCCGCAATCTAGTACCGAGAATACCGTAAAAACAAGCAATTTTTGTGGAAACGACGGGAATACCAATTCCGAGCAGAAAAAGCCCGACAGCGTCGCATTTGTCTCTTCTTGCTTGACGAGCTTGCCAAGTGTCATCACGTACGGCTTGCCCTCGACCTGTGGATATACAAAGTTGATACAAAGTTGATACAATTCCTCCGCACCTGATTGGCAAACGCAGCGAGCTGTGCAGCGACGTCCGTCAAGTCCATCGTCGGTGGCAGCGACAACTTGCGGAGCGCCATGTACTTTGTAAAGCAGGACGTGTACGCTAAAATGCGCGGCACCTATAAACAGTGTGCACACTATTTCAAAGCAAGCGCTCCGTCGTACGAGCGGGAAGATGGTGACGCCGTCGCCGGTCGCTTCCAACAGCATGAGTCGGTGGCGCGAATGAGGCACCTCGACAACGATGCCCACATGGTCCCACTCGGCCCCCGTCACCTAGTGGTCCATCACACAACGTGTCCATACAAATATACAGCAAAAGTACCGAGCGCTGGACTCCGCTCATCGAGTTCTTGGATCGAAAAAGCACTAAGTCCCCAACCGCGACGAACCGATGCAAAATGCGCAAATGCACCACGTCCCGCGGAATGCCCGAGGCGCGCTCGTGCTCGAGCGACGTGGTCGACACCGCTACGAGCGGAAGAATGAGCAACCATCTCCTATTCAAAAGGTGTCTCTTCTACGACGGACCGCCAAGGAATGAGAGGAACCGGGGCGACTCCATGACCCCTGGCATGGGCAAAAGCTGCCGCAAGAAGCTCTCGAGCGCGAGCTGACGCTCCAAGACAAACGCTTCGTCGACGCTTGGCAGCCTACGTATCTTGGTGAGACGTCGTCGTCTTCTCTAACTGCCTCAAACCAGGTTTTCGGGGGCAGTGACGGCAGCACCATCGACAAGTCGCTCGAGAGCTGCGATTGGAGGTCGCAAAAGTCGCGGTACCGGCGCGTCACGTGCCACTTGAGCTCGCCATGACACACCGAGATGCAATACATCTACCCATACCCTGAGCTTTGAAAGCGAGACGAGGTACGACGTACAGTGTAGATGGCCTCGGCGAGGTCTTTGACCGTCTTGCTGGACGAGATGGCGAGCTCAAATTCCGTTGGCAAAGCAGAGGACGCGGGCACAAGCCGCAGCTGGAGGCTTGGCACGACCTCTTCGCAGACGCTCGAGCACGTATGTTGCCAGTGGTCGTACGCCATGGTGAGCGCGGGCGGATCGCGCTTGACGACGAGCTCATCGAGCCGGACGTCCTCTTCGCGCTTCCAGATCGTTTGTGGATTCGTCGGCGACTCGTTGCAGCTGCAGCGAAAGGCAAGGCCACACGAGGGGCATGCGTCCAGCTGGAACACGGTTGATGCTTCGTCGATTGCAAAGCCGGCGCTGAAATGCTTGGCGCCACCGAGCTCGTCGACGACGACCACATCGACCCAGAGGTTGTCTCGCAAGAGCACGTGCACGATCTTCATGTGCTCGTGGCTGGCGCGCGCAGCGTTGACCATGAAGAGCTTGATCTCGACTTCTTCGCGGCCCGTCGACGCCTTCTTGAACGTAATAGCATACGTGTCCTGGAGGATGTTCAAGTCCAAGTCCATGGGCGGCGCCGAGATGGACGACGCGACCGAGGACGACGACGCGCCGCTGGCTTCGAGCGGATCGCTCGACTCGGCGAGCTGGCACCCGCGGGCATATGCGTACGCTTCGTTCATGGACACGGATGTTCGTGATGCAATCGATGACGAGGACGATGCGATAGAGATCATGTCGTTCGAGAGCATGGGGATCGCCGACTCGTTCGTCATGGGCGGGCTCGCGTACGCGGACGTATTGTCGGTCGGCGCCGGCGTCGGTGGGCGGACGCTGGCCTCGGCCCGGCCGCGCAAGAAGAGAAACACAATCTTCTTGATCAAGCCTGCGGGCAAGCACGCGAGCTTGCAGTTGGTCGACTCGAGGCGTAGGCGGCTGCGTTGATTGTCGACGTGGACGTGCAGCGTCTTGAGCTTGAAGCGCTGCGGACACGCCTAGCAGTACGTCGTGGGCATGAGGCGCCATGCAGAGAACGTCATCATCTGCGTACGTGGCGGTCGGCGGCGCGTGCGCCGTCCAGGCGGGCGTCGCCAAAGCACGAGGTCGCGTAGCACACGAGGCCGTCCCAGCCCATGCCGGTCGCGGTCCCAGCTTCGAAATGGCCGAGCTAGCAAGTGCAGCACGGCGTTGTGGTATTTTATTACCTCGATGTTTGTATGCTCGTTGCTCGAACGTAAAAAAATGGTATAAGCACGGCCATTGCAATCTTTTTCGCCGCGTCTCATTGGTAGAAATACGGATACAAGATGCTCGCGCAGCCAATGAGCGCAGGCGGATTGAAGCGGTGCAGGAGCTGGTGCAGGCCCGAGTCATCGAAGCGCCTCTGCGGTCACTTCATCGGCGGCGACCTGTCCCTGGCATGGCAACTGCATGGCCTATGTACACAGTAGGGCGACTGCCTTGGCGCGGTAAGACGTAGCCGGCAACGCATGCATTGCCTCCTGCACGAGTGAAGAGCCAGCGGTCGTGACAAGGTAGAAGCCGAGCGCAGGATGGCTTCAGAAGACTCGAGGCGTACTGACTGCAATGACCAGCATCGCAGCTGAGATCTTATTGGCGCCGCAGCTGCGAGCCCGTCGGTGGACGCCTGAAGCATGCGAGTATGCCCACATTTGGACAGAAAGGGTTGGCAGCGTGCAATGACCACTGTGCAAACTCTAGAAGTATCACTTGAGATACCAAGGCGCGTCGCATTCTCCGCGCCGACCATACTTGGTGCCTCGACGCCTCGCACATTCCTGAGCTACGATCAAGCACCTCCGCTGGACGCACCAGCCATGCCTCGCGAGCGCATTACGAAGTCCACCATTTTCGCCTTTATATTTGCATGTTGATTAGCTCATTTCAACATCAAG
>NW_008246232.1:55241-55948 GCF_000281045.1 Saprolegnia diclina VS20
TTCGTGCGGTAGCATTCAAGTAGCCAAGGAGATTCAACAACGAAAAGCAAGGCGTTCGCCACGAAAGAGCCGTCTTTTGGAGCATCCTACTAGCTCGGAAATAGCCATTGCCCGAGCCCAGTCACTACCAGCGACATATCCATGCACTATGTAGCAACCATCTCGATAATTTCGCCATCGCGCCCGTCCTTGCACGGGTAGCTACGAGTCGAGTAACACGCGTACGTACTAGGTGCAGCATACTCGTACACCATGCAGCGCCTGTCGACCTGTCGGCCTTGTCCACCGGCCACCAAAAGATGGTTTGCGTTCGCTTCTTTCATCTGATCGAGTCGCTTCTCGCGTCTCCTTGGCCACGCATGTGGTAGCTGCCTGCGAACGTGATCGGTAAGAACGATGCTCCTCCAACTCTGAACAAGATGCTTAGCCCACACGGCGCCTCTACAGCATATAGAGTTGACACTCAAAGCTTCTTCTTATTATGCTAATCAAAGGCCTTGTCGACTCGTCCAGCGACCTGCAATCGATCGTGCTACTTAGCGCAGGCGGAAGGCGTCCCAGCACTCAAAATGCACCTTCCCAGACCCGTCGTTGAGCTCGTAAAAGCGGCCGTCAAAGCGCCCGGGCACGGCGAGGATCGGGGCTGCGCAGTGGCGGCAGCGCGGCGCCGCACTCGCCTGGTACGCGTCCCAGCACTCGAAATGGAC
>NW_008246233.1:0-650 GCF_000281045.1 Saprolegnia diclina VS20
TGCTCGGCAGCGCTTCCGGAGCGCCGTTCGGGTCCGTGTAGCCGCAGTCGCCGCCGGTCGGGAACGTGTCGAGAAAGGTCTTGAGGTCCGGGTACTTGCTCGCCTTGAAAAGGCGCGTAAATTGCTGGACGTTCCAGTCGGGACTTTGGTCGTACGAACTGCCTGGCAAGACGAGGGAGCCGTTCATGACGGCAACAAACACCGTGTGGTCGTAGTATTGCGGCAAGAAGGTCGGCTAAGGTGCAATGAGAAAGCCATGGCCAAGGACCTCGGGCAGCGCCGCAAAGAGGAGGCACAAACGCGAGAGCATGCTGCGAGGTTGGGGACCAGAAGCAAAATGAGACTTGTCGAAGCGATGGACCCGAGCACAGCCAAGGTGTTGCAAACGCGGCGTTCAGCAAACACGTCTCGCTCCGCGAGGGATGGACACAGCTAATGCACCGACGACAATTCACGGGTCCCGAGATCCCGAGGACCTCCGGGGGCACATTCGCAGAGCGAGTACCTGGCGGAAACAGCAATGTAACGAGAACAAGTCGAATCCATGGCGTCGAGAGGGATCCTGCCGCCCTTGGCCAACACCAAGATCGCGCAAGAGCACTTTGCGAATATCCCGATCAAGCTCTCGTCCTGGACACTGTTTGTTGCAG
>NW_008246233.1:46372-47234 GCF_000281045.1 Saprolegnia diclina VS20
CCAAGAGAGCATCAATGGCCGAGGGGGGGCGCGCGAAAGCTTCGATGATCCCGAGGACAGGCAACGGCAACCGCGATTCCAACACCGCGACATTGCGTGTGGGTGCGGATTATTGGTGAGCGTTTTTTGGATGAATTCTGAGCGTCTGGGAAATGGAGGGTATCTGAGCGGATCTCGACCATTTTGAGCGGTTTTAGATCGGCTAGGCGAGCTACTAACTGCAAAACGGATGACATCTGAGCGGTTCAAACCGTTTTGAAATCCTGATGTATTTACAGGTTTTGCCCAGATCCCATTTTCGGGACAAACCAATATTTTCGGTCTCGAGGGTGTTTTTACGCACCAGGGTCGGCGCGGCCCTACGGGCCTACCCGCCTCCACCTGGGCGTCCTTTCTACAATAAAGCCCTTTTTACGCGAAAGACGGGGGCTCGCTCCTCGCCAAGGCACGGCCTGCACAAAAGTCAACACCCAACCTCCGCTTCGCTGCGGTGGGCAGACTTTTCTGGGCCGATGCTCTGTCGTCGCTCGCATTAGTGAAGGTTTGTCCCAAAAACCCACTCACAGGTCATCCCTTATGGAATCGTTTTTTAGAACGGGTATGCCCCTCAAAATCCGCTCAGGAATCCCTCAAAAATGAGACGCTCAGGATTCAATCAAAAAACGCTCAGAAGTAATATTATTCCATTGCGTGTTGACACAGCGCGGGAGTCGAGAAACGCTGCGACGGCCAAAACACCGGTGGCGAGTTCGCCACTCAATGACACGCCGAGACTCCAGTCGTAGCGCACCGAATGGAGCAAGCACTGGAAGGCCGAATGAATCAAGGCAATCGAGGCCGCGGTGTGGACATTGCCATCTGC
>NW_008246233.1:51802-56671 GCF_000281045.1 Saprolegnia diclina VS20
TTGAAAGTCGGCGCGCATCGCGGCCGCGTGCTCGGCGAGGTACGTGTCGACGGCGGCTTGCGACGGCGCTGTGTACCGGCTGCGGAATGTCGTTGGGTGGCACTGCTCAAACTCGGCCTTGGTAAAGCAGCCCGTCGCGAGCATGTCCTGGAGGTGCCCGCCGCGCATGTAGGCGAGCAGCAATGTGACACTCTCGGCGTCGCAGTAGTTGGTCACTTCGTACACGACCGTTGTCGTCGCCATAGCTGGCTGCCTTTCCAAGATGGCCGTTTGATTTATTTTCGGCATGTTGGCATTCTCCAACATGGCATGTGCCGCAAATACGAGGCAAGGTTCATTGCCGGATCTGATGCTCGGGTGCTCATACAGCGCCGACCTCGCTTGGGTCGTGGCCACCGCGACCGCGTACGCGACGGGCTCGGCCGCTGGGCTTGGCCTCATGACGTCGCTGGGCGTTGCCTTTATGATCACGTGGTACAGCCTCCGGACGCTCGATCGGTACGCGTTCACCGCCCTTTTGCACGCCGAGGTCGGCGTCTGGGCATCGTCGCCGACACTCGCCGTGGCCTTGCGCCTTGTCGACGGCGCCTTCCACATTGTGCTGCCGTGCTATCTGCTCGTCAAGTACTTGGACGCGATTCAGCTCTGGATGAGCCCACTGTCGCTCGGCTTGGTCTACGTCGTGCACCACCCGAGCCTGGTGATGCCAACCGTCGTGTCTCGCCTGTACATCGTATCTCACGCTACGCGCCCTCTCTCACTGTGCGCGGTAGGCACCTGCCGTACGAGTTTACACCGCCGCGCTCGCCGCAGTTTTGGGCCGCCCTGTACAAGATGGAGCTGCTTCTGTGTACTAGCGTGCCCATCTTGGCCTGTCTTGTCTGCGCCGTACACCCGGTCCCTTGTCGAGTCGCAGCTCATATGTGTCTAGCGCTCGTTCTTCATGTACTCGCTTACGCTGCTCATTGGTGCCATTGTCATGACCATGCAAGTGCTGCGGTCGCTTCTGCTACCAAAGATCCGCGGCGCGGCCGCCACCATCATGCACCGTCTCCTCCAGCACGGCGAAATCCAAGTTGCCAACCCCGATGCGACAACAACAGTCCCCGATACACCCTGGGTACGTCGTCGCCTCTTGTCGTCGCTTATTTTTGTCAATTTTTTGTTCATTTTTGCTCATTTTTGCTCATTTTTGCTCATTTTTGCTCATTTCTCGCAGGACATTGTTGTGCAAGACCACGCGTTCTGGCTCGACTGGATGAGTGACGGGCTGGTCGCGATTGGTGACTCGTTCGTCTCGGGGCAGTGGGAGGTCAACCCGAACGGCCAGCAGACACTCGACTCGATCGTGCTTCGGCTGTTGACACTGCCCGTCGAGGCGCGCCGGTAGCCTCCATTTTGATCGTATCCCACGTGTCGATTTCGTTGTGGACTGTAGAGAAATGTACCAGTCGTGGTACGCACGCGTCGTGTCGCTTGCGGCGCGCATCTTTAGCTACCCGCCGTCGTCGGCCGGACTCATTGGCGCGCCGGTACAATGCACTACGTTCTGATGGCTAGCGTTTACGCAAGGTACAGGTGGCCGAGCAGTACGACGTGAGTGCGACGTTTCGTCAGCCGTACATGGCATCGAGCCCGTACTTTTTTCACGGGTTTGGCCTCTGGGCGTCGCCGCACGACACCGTCGTCGAGGCCCAAGAGCGCACGCTGCACATGATGGCGGAGAAGCTCCAGCTGCAGCCCGGCGACCACGTGCTGGACCTGCACCTCGCCTCGTGCGGTGGCGTCGGTGTCTTCTTTGCCAAGTACTACAACGTGCATGTGCTCTCGATCCTCGGGTCGCGGTCGGACGAAGCGATCGCTGTCAAGATTGCGCAGCGCGCCGGGCTCACGGACCAAGTGCACCGGCTCGTGGTCGAGCCCGGCTTGGACGTACAACCGCCAAACGCTTGTGCGCGCTGACGGCGACGCCTTTGTAGGTGGCGCACGCACTGAGCACACTCTTGCCGAAGCGGTTCCAAGCGATCGCGGCCGGCCACGTCCTCGAAGTGCTGCCGGCGATGGAGATGCCGCGGCTGCTCTCGCTCCTCCGCGACAAGTTGTCTCAAAATGGCCGACTCTTGCTCGACTTTGTCGCGTCGCCGACACGCGCCAACACGCACGCGTGGTCCAACAAGCACATTGTACCGCGGCAGCCGTTTGTGGCGGTGTCCTACTCGACGGTATTCATGTCGTCCTGGTGAGTGCTGAGACGAGAGGGGTAGGTCAAGGCAGCGCTCGTGTCGGTCGGCTGGACCATTCTCGAGGCGCATTCGTACGCTGACCACTACGACAAGACGTATGTGGCCTGGAACGACGCGTTCCAAGCGACGTGGACCGAGAGCTATGTGCGCGAACTGCCCGAGAGCTTTCGCCGGACGTGGGAGTTTTACCTCCTGCACACGGCCGCTTGCTACCGCGCTCGCAACCTCCAGGGCTACCAAGTGACGCTGCAGCCGTCCTCGCTGTGAGACGAGCCATGATTGAAGAAATGCATTGTACAATGTTTTTTGTTGTTGTGGCATAAGGCTGCTGCAAAGGCTGTGGCTAAGGCTGTTGTATGCATCGATATGTCAGAACATTCTTGTCTGTGCTAGGATCTTGGCTAGTCGCAGATGACCCGAGTACAACGTCGAATGATGATGGAAGGAGTGCGGCCTGCCCACGGATGGATGTGCGGTTCTCGAGGATGAGTGGTTGGGTTGACCGTCGAGGCCAACTACAAGACACCTCACTGTTACGAAGTGCATTCGTACCGGCCTGCAGGTTGATGTGCCTTTCCGAGCGCCTTCCAGACCTGTGAGCTTCGTCGATTCTTCTTGTGTTGACGCATCGAAAATGGTACCACCGTCCGGAAGGATGACGGACGTGGCGGGCGTCGCCTGTACTAGTATGCAGCGTCAGCAGGCACCTCCCATAGGCGCGTGTAGCGGTGCTGACGGTGTCGTTGCGGGAAGCGGACCTGTCTACAAGCTACGACAAGGGTGCTTCCAGGCACAGGCGCGCAGCAGTGTCCATCTGAGACGCCACCGCACAGCGGCTCTGAACGACGCTGGATCAGCATCCGCACCGGTGCCGGGCTCTGGCACGAAGGCAGGGTTGGCTTGGCATGGCTAATCTCGGCCAAGAAGCGAGTCACGGTAATACGCAGCCTTGCTCCTGCTACCGATGCTAGTACATCCAACACGCTTGCAGCGTGGACCGGGGCATGTCCAAGTGCGCGGGACTATGCAATTGTCGCCCAGTTGCCGATGCGCCGTCCTCATGGGCAAACACCAGTGGCAAAGCGCGTTGGACGTTGTCCTCTTCCCGTCGTCCTCTCCCGCTGCCTCGCCACGTACAAAAAAGAAGAAGGCAACGACCAAGCCGTACGTCTGCCACGTAGACGGGTGCGACCGCCACGGCCTGTGCCACCGGCACGGCGACAGTGAGTCTGCCAGATGCCACCCAGCGCAACCAAGGACCGAGGTCGCGGTTTTTGCATCAAGCATGGCGGCGGCCGGCAGTGTCTTGTAAATGGCTGCCGCAAAATAGGTCGGCGCCAAGGCTTCTGCGATGTCGTCGAGTCGACGCCGGTTCGCACCCTCCATCCATCCTTGCGGTGCATACAAACCCGTTTCTGCCTAGAGTGGGATGGTTGCGTAGTCGAGAACGGCTGGCGGAATCATCGTGGTACTAACGTGAAACAGGAAAGACACTCGTTTGGTTTAGTGTACACCATGAGTGTACACTGCATATAGTCACGCCGCTTGGAACAGATTCGCGCCAGAGGCATTCTGCTGTTGCTCGACTGGATGGACCACTTGCGACCCGTCACCACGTCTGTCTTCGAGAAAGGACGGCCTCGTGGGGTCGGCCATACGACGCTGCACGTTCCCGACGTCTTCTTTCGCACCCAGCAGGTTCGCCGAAGCCTCATTGCCGTGGGACGACGCGCCAGGACTTCAACAAGTTGGGGTTTTGGTGCCGTGCCAAACTCGTGGGACCACGTCCTTGCGCCAACAATCGCCGGATTCCAAGCACATAGCGGCTGCATTAGCACCGCATTGGCCACGTACTTGGTGAGAGACTGGGCCGGTCCCACGTCATCATCCCCCGACACGAGAGCATCTGGCGGCGTTTACTCACAAGAGAGCATACAAAGACCGTATTTAAGTACCGTCCATTGCTGGTCGTGGCGTGAACACGCGCTGCAGCTGGTGTTGCTTCCAGCCGGACGAAGACAGGACACCGATAACTAAACCGCTTCGTATCCTGTAGCATGGTGTGTCATTTTCAATTTTGCACTTGACGTACGACGATGCTTGTGACGCTGCTCCTCAACGAGACGACGCCGCCGACGCTCTTCCGGTCCATCCCGATTTCGTTTCTCCTCAGTACGACCGACGCTACGGACGACGAAGAGAAGCAGATCGACGTCGTCAAGCCCAAGAAGACCGTGCCCAAATACTGCTGCAACATGGACGGCTGCGACCGCGTCTCGCAGCGCTTTGGCCTCTGCCATCGCCATGGCGGCAAGCGCGCGTGCAAGGCCCCCAACTGCGAGTCCAAGGACCGCGGCAGCGGCTTTTGCATCAAGCACGGCGGCGGCCGGCCCTGTGAGATTGCCACGTGCACGAAAAAGGTTCGGCGAAAGGGCGTGTGCGCGCAGCATTTTCGCCAGCTCTACCACGCCTCGCCGTAGTCTAGTATCCTCACACTCTTTTTTATTTAATGTCGATCGACGCCCGCTTTAACGACAACTTGTGCGTCTCTTTACCAGTACAACGTCGTTTGTCTCGCGCTGACAGTAATCTTGGGAAGCTGTCCTGGGACGGTGAGGACCGTAGC
>NW_008246234.1:0-1022 GCF_000281045.1 Saprolegnia diclina VS20
GGCTCGAGGCTAAAGACGGGCTGCGTGTACGTCATCGGGATGCTCGTGAACGCGGACGATTTGTCTGAAACGTTGGCGACAAGCACCTCTTGGACCCCCGACGTCAGATTCAAAATGTAAAAGCCGCCAAACTCCTTGCACCACTTTTCATGATGGCCTTGGACGTGCCGTTGGCAGCCATGAGCGCCGCTGCGATTGTGTCTGCACATGACGTGAGGAGGGTCGGGAGAATTGCAATCTCGTACGGCTCGAAAAGGAGGCGAAGGCGGTCGCAGAGGCGCTTCATGACGGACCAGGATCCTTGGCAGGCGTTTGGGTGGGACAGATTCATCGCACTCTTGAGGCGCAGAGTGACCAGAAGCTGCTGGTGGGCAGCGATACAATAGTTCTTGAGGACGGCAGAGACATGCGGTCACCAAACGTCTCGCCCGTCGTCGCCTTGGTAGTCATCGAGAATCAACGGACATTCATCCTGGACCGCAAAGCATGAGCGGCGACCCACCGCACGTTGGGTAGCCTCGGACGATACCGTGGCGTCGTCGTGGCGGTGCACGACCAAACGCATCGCACTTGGCCATGAGCGTCGGCACAATCGTGTCGAGAAACTGCCGCATGCCGTTGGCCAACACCGAAAGCGGCGAGATGCGACTCATTCTCGGCGCCAGATGGGGAGACCGTCGCTACAAGTGCAGAAGACGACGCCTACTGCGTGTCAATACGGTCAATTGCGTTTTCTACGTTTTAAAAGCAATTTACATCTGTGTTTGAGCATTGTATGCGTCGTAGGCCTGCAGCGACGACGAATCACGGTCTGCTTTGCTCTTCAAAGTGTCTTCTATCACTGTACTCCCTATGGGCGATTCCGTTTCGAACGTGATGTTGTCGGCAAGCGGCGTCGGCGTCCTGGGTGATGCCGCTAAGATGGCACTAAGCTCTTAGTTGGGAGTGCGATGTGCCTCTCAGATGGCACTACGATCTTAGTTTGGCGCGCACCTTGGATCGCGTCTCGCTATCGCTGTACG
>NW_008246234.1:1122-10713 GCF_000281045.1 Saprolegnia diclina VS20
GTTGGCCAACACCGGGATCTTTTCCATGACGTCGTACTTGCCCCGCATGCGTGACTGCGAGCGCGAACTTGCGCGACAAGCGCTGCTGAAGCGTCTCCAGCTCGTCCACATCGTTGTTGACCTTCTTGGTCGTCACGTTCGGGTCGGCGGCTCGCTTCAGCTCTTCGCGAGCTTGCGCCGCCAAGTGGCCTTCTACTTGGTCTTGGTGTGCAGCACGTCGTCCGCGCGCCAGCAATCTTGTGCTGGCTGCCGTGTGCAAGCAGCAGGACGTTAAGCGTGACGTGCTCGAGATGAGCACCATTTATCTCTGCGCCGCGAGATGACGAGCGCGGTCTGAACGCGACGCGGCGCGCGCGCAGCGCCCATTTCTGCGCTGGCGACGGCGTGGCTCGTCATCGCGGCGCTTGGAATTTGCCCTTGCTTTTCATGCTTGCTAGTGTTGTCCTGTTATTTATCCTCGAAACGACGCGACACGGTCGAGGCCATCGTCTGCACTCCTGGCACAAACGCCCAAGGTTGTCCCTGTCGGCGTTTGTTTCGGCGCATCAACTCGTGCACTTCTTTAGATGCTGCGCGAAAAGGCCCTCGACATATACCTCACGTAATCGCACAACGTCAAAGCGATGGAGTTTCTCCGAGTGCCACGTCATATTTTGCAACCTCCGATACACGAAGTCGCATAAACGCGTAGTGACCATACCGGAATATCTCCACGGGTGCGGAAGCCCGAGCATTGCGAGCTGCAAGCCTCTCGTTCCAATCACTCCACAGAATGTGATGGCTCTGGACGTAGTTGCTCCATGACGACCTTGGCCGCGTCTTCGTGAGGTGCGCTGCCACAATTTTAGAGCCGGCTGTCACCTGGTGCATGTTGCAACCGGATTATTTGTCCGGATACGTCACCCGATGGTTTGTCGCATGATTGTTCAGCTCTGAGTTTGCAGTTGGCCCGGCCCTCTTGAAGTGATCGCTCCGGTCGCTCGTCATGCTGCACCTCACGTCTACAGGGCGCGTCCATAGTCCAAGCCGTCTCTTCAACCCCATAGTGAAGCCTCTGGCTCACGGCCACGAGCACGGAGCCGTCGACCACACTGCGATCGCCACGCTCCAGAGCTCGCCGACGAGAACGACTATACAGGCGTCGTGCATTGGTAGCCTCGTACGACTGACCGCTCGCCCAAGCTCTCGCACATCAATGCGCTGATCATCGCCCGGCCGGCCTTGCGCTGGATCCTCTCCGAGCCCGGGGGCACAGCCTACGGCGCGTCATGGCCATCGTCCGTGCCCTCGCCTTGCAGGTGGCTCGAGGCATCCGCCGAAGCGTACGTCTCTGCCTATAATAGGTGATGCACAGGCACTCTGACATCGTCACTGTAGACTTAGCGCAGGACCTATAAGCGCCGCACGACGTGCAACAAGTCGGCCCGACGGCACACCTCTGGCCAATTCTGCCAACGGCCTCGCTGTCACGTTGCATAGGTGCTCCTGCAAGCTCGATAGACCAGCAACGAGTCATGCCATGGTCGCCGCGACGTCCACCTCCAGAGCGGTGGCCGGGCAAGGCCATCCGTACATGTAGTCCTCCTGCAGTCGTATGCGCCATCACTGCAATTTTTGGTCGACTCTTGTATCGGCAGCGAAAGAGCCATGGAGTTTGATGGTCTTTATAAAAGCGTTTTGCCGAGGTATTACATCTATCGATGCATCTGAATGCAGTGTCCAAGGATTTTGAGAGGGTAGAGCTAACGATTTCGGCCACGATCGCGCAAAAGCCAACATCGCTGGGAACGCAGCCACGAGCTCCCGTCCAGACGTCGTTCACTGCATCTATGGTCAAGTTCCGCGCCGCCACAAGAGCGTCAAAGAAGACTCTGGTATTGAGAGGCATCACCTTGTGTCGAAGTACAGGCCAATCATGGCGTTCCGCGACGTCTGCAACTGGACGACGTTGCATCGCATCCGATGTTTTGCGTGCTATCCTCAAAGAGTTCTCCCACCGAAACGCGAATGATTAAACCACATACAGATATGTCATTCATAAAACATGCAATCGAGACCGTAAGCGTCAGTAAAGGTCGGGAATACCGAGCCACGCGGGGCGCGACGAAAGCTTCACCAACGACTCCATCGTCACGTTCTCGTCGAACGCGACACGATGGCCATCGTGGATGACGGCGACGTGCCCGAGGGGGTTCTCGAGCGGCCGCGCGAATCCCCACTCGGAGACGGCAACGACGTGAACGCCGCCGTACGCGAGACACACAAACCCCTCGGACGCCAAATTGAGCGACTCGCAGAGCATGAGCGGCGGCACCTTGGCGCGCGTCATCTGCAGCGCAATCTCGGGCGCCATGCGGTGCGTCGACTCCATGAGGACTTTGTGCAGATTCGAGGTGACTGCTTTCGGGTCCACGGGCTCTTTGGCCAGGCGCAGCGACATGAGCGAGACAAGGATGCTGTTGCTGCTGTGCGTCACCGCGTGCCAGACGACGTCGACAAGAAAGGTCGCCGCCGACGAGAGAATCGTAAAGTAGCCAAAGAGCTTGAAGTAGAGCGTGAGGCAGTTGATCTGCGTCCCGTAGACGTTCAAGATCGAGTTGGCGTAGTGGCTCACGATGGCGCCCGTCCAGCGGTAGCCTTGGAAGAGACTCATGCCCTGGTTTGTCACGTAGATTGGAATGTAGATCCACACCACTGGGGCGCCGAGGAGGAAGAGGTCTTCGGACATGGCAAACGCGCGCTTGGGCCCGAGGAACACCTCGACGAGCCGCGATGCAAGCAGGAGTAAAAATGCACAGGGCCAAATGATGCGCGTGATCGACATGTACTTGAGCGCGAGCTGCGTGAGGGACGAACCGGCGTAGATGACTTGCTGGCAGTACATCACCACGTCCTCCGTGCTCGCAAACGCCTCGAGCGTCAGCAAGAGCAAGATAAAGAGGTTGTGTCGCTCGCGCTTGTGCAAGACCAAGCCAAAGTTGCGGCGCCGCAGCCACCGGAAGAGCGGCTGGCGCTGTCGAAGATACACGAGCAGAATGGGATAGTAGACGGACGAGGCGCGGTAGTACGTAATGACACCGATGATCCCGAGCCGGTACGAGTCCTTGTACGACGGACGAATCTGCGTCAAGTCGCCTTCCGAGTAGTGGGTTGTCGTGACAAAGACCGACGAAGCGCCGCGAGTCACGACGTTGGCGTACGCCGTCCGCGTCGTCCGCGCCGACCACGGCGCCGACGTGTCGCCGTACCACGCTGACGTCGAGATATGGGTGGCGGTGCCGCCAATGTGGATTTCGGCAGCGCACCCCAGAAGCGGCTCGAGGCTAAAGACGGGCTGCGTGTACGTCATCGGGATGCTCGTGAACGCGGACGATTTGTCAGAAACGTTGGCGACAAGCACCTCTTGGACACCAGACGTCAGATTCAAAATGTAAAAGCCGCCAAACTCCTTGCACCACTTTTTCGTTTCCGTTTGGCTCACGCGGTAGTTGATGACGCGGCCGTTGGTCGTGACGTACTCGTCGCACGGGAAGCTGTCGCCTTCGCCGAGCGGAGTAAGGCAGTTGCGGTCGGCAGAGCTCGTCTGGACCGACCACTGCGTCGTCACGGTCGTGCGGCCATCGGGCAGGTCGACGCGGTGGCCGTTGGGAAACGTGCAGTTGCCAAAGAAATTGCTTATGTGCTGGGTCGGACCCTTGTCGGTGGGGTAGTAGGACCGGCAGGTCGCACCAGCGAGGGACCCGGTGCC
The DNA here is from genome assembly GCF_000281045.1 of Saprolegnia diclina VS20. Taxonomy (NCBI): domain Eukaryota; phylum Oomycota; class Saprolegniomycetes; order Saprolegniales; family Saprolegniaceae; genus Saprolegnia; species Saprolegnia diclina. Next base: position 4,871 of record NW_008246234.1, read on the forward strand.
GTAGACGGGTAGCTCAAAGTAGCAGTCCAGGAACGGACCGCTCATTGGGCAGACGCGGGATGAGACGTTGTTGAAATTGTTGGCGACCGTGAGCTGCCACACGACGTTTTGGTTGTTGCTGTCGAGGTAGATGAAGTAGCCGTAAATCGTCTTGAGCGGGTCCACGAGCGAGTTGATGGTGACGAGCACCCAGAGTGCAAAGACGGCGATCGCGATCGGGTTGAGACGGTCGTCGGTGGTTGCGCCCTTGACCAACGTCGCACTTTTGAGCGTCGCACCATTGACGTCCTTGGCCTCGGATTTTCTGGTCTCTGGGAGCACGTCGTCGAGCTGGACCGAATGGCGCTGCCCGCTGGCTTCGGCTGGCAACGTCAATACCTCGTTCGCACTTGGCGCGTCGCCCGATGTCGTCACCATTGCGGGTGTGGACGATGCGTCGGATTTGTTTCTGACGCGCCTCGTGGCTGTTTCACCGCTCGCGCGCCCTTTGGCGTAACGCCAACGCGAGTAATCGCCATGCACAGTGACGAGAGCGACAGTATCTGACGCTTGATAAACGAGATACTGCTGCATCTCCTTTCTTGTGCGTCGGACACGCCCTAAAGAGAAGCAGGGTTGCTCAAGCGGCTCTGTGCAGCACACAGAAAGAAGACTTTGCCACCATTGACAGCAGGGGCGGGACAACCAAGTGGTAGCCAAAACCGCCGTGAAGGCAAAGCACATGCTCCATCTTGCGCCGTCTTTTTAAAGGTCCAACCGACGAAACCCACAACCGACGCCCCTCGTGACTAGATGCACTGCGTTGCTTCCGCAATAGTCCAACAACACATGCTGCCTCTGCGCGGTGTACCCCATCGGAAGAGCCGCCGTGCCGGAACTCGTTCGGGATTGATAGCCTTGAAGGAAAACCTCCCACAATAAATCACCAAAAACACAAACACGCCCGCCTCTCAACGCCACCGTGACCAGAAAAACCTGTAGGAAATAATATCTTAATAGACTCATTCCAACAACAATAGTCCAACAATGACATAAATATCGACTTGATACTTTCGAACGCCAAGGTATGTTATCGTCGTTGGTACGAGCATTGAGGAACGCATCCAACTAAATTCATCGATGCTTGCATTAGTGAATCGACGTCTCCAATTGCTGGCGCATCGACTCGACGACAGTGACAAGGTGGTCGACGGTGGCTTGCAGCGTCGCGATTTTGTCGTCCGGCGTCGCTTCGGCGTCGTCGTTGCCGCGGGTGTAGTCTTGCATGGCGAGCTCCTGCTTGGAGACGGACTCGTCAAAGATCGGGTTGCGCACGCGGCCGCTCGGGAGGGCAAAGTGCAGGAGCTGCTCGCGCTCGGCCTGCGTTTGGCCCAACGCGATCTCGAGCCGGAGCACGCAGCGCGCGTACGACGCGAGGGCCCGCGCCTGCAGCTTGTCCCAGTTGCCGTCCACCGTCTTGTTCATCATCGCCAGCAGCAAGTTGAGAAGCAGCACGACCATGACCGCGCAGTGAAACATGCGCAAAACCAGGCCAAAATGCAGCAGCACGTCGGGTAAAACGTGGTTCCCGTCGCCGTCCTTGAGGGTAAAGTCGTCGCCGCCGTTGTCTCCATAGAGCACAAAGTACGTCGCGCGGAAGCTGGCCCAGAGCGTCTTGTAGCTGTCGGACTTTTGCTGAAAGATAAAGTAATACGCGCACGTGAGGCCGCACTGGAAGACGCCGTAGAAGATGAGAAAGTCCCACACGTCGCCCATGACGTCCTTGACGATCGGGAGGAGGTACCCGGCCGTGCGGTTGACCTCGAGGAACTGCAGCGAGAGCATCCAGAGACTGAGCGTGAGGAAGGCGCCGAGACAGAGGTAGACCTCCTTGAGACTGCCCGAGAGCGGGGCGCAGAGGCGCCAAAAGTGCAGTGGCGTGAACACAAAGATGACGCAGAGGTGGGTGAGGAGCTGGAGCTTGTTGACGTGCGACGCGTAGTAGCGGCGGTACGTCGGGAGGAACGGCGTCATGAACGGCAGCACGAGGATGAGAAGAAGGATCCAAACGGCCTTGCGAAGTCCGCCGCTGGCCTCGATGCGCTCAAAGATCCACGGATCTTCGCCGAGCACTTCACGGTACTCGAGCAAGAGAAAGTACACTGCGCAGCCAAAGAGCACGGCCAATGTAAAGTACAAGTTGAAGAGCACGGTGGCCTCGACGACGGCTTCGCCCGCGCTCGGGATCGCCAGCGTCAAGACAAGCACGAGCGGTGTCGCCACGAGGAGCGTCCATACGAGAACCCGGTGGAGCAGCCACGTCTTGGCCTTGGCCTTGTAAAAAACCACGTTGGGGATCACGAACGACGCCTCGAGGATGTCCATGCCGTCGTACATGCGCCGCGTGAGCCGCGCAAACGTCATGGGCTCCAAGTAGTGCAAGTGGAGGCTGGCGACGGCGCTGAAGACGAGGAAGACGACCCAGATGACAAAGCTCGCTTCGATGCGCAGCGCGCGCTTCTCGGCGGCGCGATACGCGGGGTCGTTGACGTCGAGGGTCTTGAGGGCGTCGATGCGCTTGAACGCGAAGGCGCTCATGACGACCATGGTCATGGCCATGAGCATCGCGACGAAGAGGAGGACGTGCTGGTAGTACTTGCGCGCGCCAAAGAGCTCCCACTTGATGTCCAGCACACGCTGCAAGACGACGTGGCTCAAGACGCTGAGCTTCTCGTCGTCCTCGTACGCGAGGATGTGGCCGTTGAGCACCGAGTACAAGGCCGAGCTCTTGATGTGGTACTTGCCGTAGATCGCGTCGAGGTCCTTGAACGTGAGGTTGTACCGGCCATCGCTGTTGACAAACTGGTTTAGGTACCGCAGCGCGGCGGCCGGGTCGCTCCCGAGGGCCTGGCGGAAGAGCCGCTCGCTGAACGCTGCGCCGTCGGCCACGTTGAGCTCGGCGCGCAGGTGCTCGTGATACGGATGGTGGGGCGTCGTCGCGCGGTAGTGGGCCTCGCTGCGCAAGAGTGCGGCGCACGGGTGGTTGCCGCGGCGCAGCGCGTGCTCGAGCGGCGACATGCCGCCAAAGTCTTCGAGGGCAATGTCGGCCGTCGGGTCGAGCAGGAGCTTCTCGAGAAGGAGGAGGTCGCCGTCCTCGCACGCGCGGTGGAGCGCTGTGCGGCCGTTGGCGTCGACGCCCAGCACGCTCATGCCCCGCGACTCTCGCATCGTCCAATGACCAGCGGCAGCTTGGCCACTGCGCTGGATTGTGGCCGATCCTGTGCCAAATATTTTTAAAAAATCGAAATCGCCAGTATCAATTGATATCAACTCGCCCGACGCCGGACCGACAAGAGGCAGCTTCCGCAGCCTTTGCGCAGAGCAAAGCGACAAAGAGCAAGCGCAAGGTGCCCGCGCGTCGAGCTGCGGCCAAGGATCGTACCGTACCGGCGCTTGGACGTGGCGCGGCCTGGTTGAAGTTGGGGATGTGCTTTGCGTTCCTGAGGATACCAACTGCGACGGAGCTTCGTCTCGGTTGGGTCAACGAGCCTCTGGTACACTACTCCAAGATATCAAGTTGCTGCATTCATCGACGTGTGATCGTCGTGCTTGCAAACCTTGACGTTGTCTGCTGTGCCTTTGCTGAGCAAGCAGGGAGTATGCGCATAGAAGACACGCTCTCAGCTGACGGGTGCGATCAGTACTGTACGAGGGGCGAGGGTGTCGAGTTGGCGGATGGCGAGACGTTGGCCTTGAAGCCACATAGAGCACTCTACACTTGGTCTAGTTCTTCTCTAGTTCGTCGTCTAGTCGACTAGTCGCTCATCAACCATCAACCACCGTCGTCGTTGCGAGTTTGCCGCAGATTGCCCCGTCGCCGATCACTCGTTCAGAACCCGCCGTACATTCGGGTACGTACATGACACGTACATTGCACGTACGACCACGTCGAAGGAGACCTCGGCCGCGGCCGAGCCACCATGCTTGGGCGTACGTGGCCGCTGCCGTGGCCCTGGTCGCTGGCAGCTGGCGCCGACGACGTCCCATGGCAGGCTGCTGGATCGCGCACGTGTGGCCGCGCGACGAGGACCAGAATCCCACTTTGCACCAGCTGGCAGGTCGATGGGTGCCATATTGGCCGCAGTTGAGAATTCACCGATGGCGATCGCCGTCAGCTACCGGTCGCTCGAGGGCGCGCGCGTGAACGCCATCAACGCGGTCGACGGCAAGGGCCGGACAGCGCTTGCCCGCGCCTGCCACGACGGCAACTTTGCAGAGGTGCTGCAGCTTCTCGCGCACCCGCACATTGACATTTCGCTCGAAGACGACTCGGGCATGTCGCCGATCGAGTGGGCCATCAAGCACAACCACCACGCGTGCGCAAGCCTCGTGCGCAATGAAGCGTACTTCCGCGCGTCCCACCGCGACAACGCCTTCCAGACGCACCTGCACGCCGAGCTGCAGTGCGCGGACGCGGTCTTTGACGAGCGGCTCTTCCGCCAGGCGGTCGAGACAGACCCGTCGGCCGCCATGAAGTACCTCGACCAGTTTGCGTCTTCGGACCGGTACTACTACCACTTCTCGCAGCTCGACGCGATTTACGGCCGGAAGAACGTCAAGTCGTCGGCGCTGTATGCGATTTTGAACAGCAACATCTTGCCGGCGCAGGACGAGGCCAAGTACGTGTGCCTCCAGCACGTGGTCATGCAGCGCATCCTCGACATCAAGTGGGAGCTCTTCGCCGAGCGCATGTACTACTTCCAGCTGCTCATTTTCGGACTCATGATGACGGCCATGACCATGGTCATCGCGTCCTCGTACGCGATCGCCGTCTACATTGAGAAGGAGCAGCTCGACGAGGTCGTCGACGAGGACTCGACGACCGGCGTCACGATCCGGCTCATGTTCCACCTCTGGAGCCTTGTGTGCATCTACTGCCTCGTCGCCAAGGCGCAGCTCCGCGGCCTCACGCCCGAGTACCTCTACCGCCTCGCGCGCTGGCAGCACGACGGCGTCTGGGCACCCTTCGACCGCAACATCACCATTCCGTCGCTGTCGCTGCACAAGTCGTACGCCAAGTGGTACCTCTTCAAGCTCTCGATCGTCGTGACCGTCCTCTTCGCGACGCCGTGGTGCGCCTACATTGGATTTGGCTTTACCGGCGCGCTCGGCATCGAGAAGCTCGGCTTTATGGTGCTGGCGACGGTCATGTCGACCGCCGGCGTGCTCCTCGTGACGGCGCTCTACTTTCTCTTGCTCGAGTACCGCGAGATCCTCGGCGAGGACCCGTGGATCCACGAACGCCGGGCGAACGCGGGTCTCTGCGGCTGGCTGTTCTGGACGTTTGTGCTCGTCTTCTTGCTGCCGCTCGCGACGCCGTTCATGCGCCGGTACAAAAAATACTTTGGCTCGTGGTTCAACATTCTCCAGCTCCTCACGTACATGTGCATCGTGCCCTTTGCGCTCCTCTCGATCCTCTGCCTCGTGCCTGAGTTCCAGGGCCTCATCAAGGACGTCTACCTCTGCCTCGGCGCCTTCATCACGCTCAGTCTCTGGATGCTCTCGCTCCAGTACCTCGAGGTCAACAAGACCGCCGGGTACCTCCTCCCGATGCTCATGGACGCGCTCGGCGACGTGTGGGACTTTGTGGTCTTCTACGGCGTCTTCCAGTGCGGCCTCACATGCGCCTTCTACTTTATCTTTCAGCAAAAGTCGGACAACTACAAGACGCTCTGGGCGAGCTTCCGGACCACGTACTTTGTCTTGTACGGCGACAACAACGTCGACGACTTTGCCGAGACGGACCTCGAAGGCGACCGCGTCCTGCCGGCGCTCATCACCCAATTCGGCTACGCCCTCCGGAT
>NW_008246234.1:12308-15095 GCF_000281045.1 Saprolegnia diclina VS20
GTGCTGCAGCGTGTGCTGGACGTCAAGTGGGAGCTCTTTGGCGCCCGCAAGTACTACCAGCAGCTGCTCTTGTACGTCCTCATGATCGGCGCCGTGCTCACGACGGTCACGTACGACTTTCGAATGCGAGCCGCCGTCATCGCGTCGCGGGCCATCGAAGACGACGAGCGCGAGGCCGTCCAGCGCGCTCGCAAGCTCATCTACTCGTTTCCCGTGCAGCTCACGCTGTGGCTCATCGTGGTCATCTTTGCCTTTTTCGCGTTTGTTCATCTGCGCCACCTCAAGCCGCACAAGTTCACCAAGCTCACGCGCTGGATGTACGACGGCAAGTACGTCTTCGACCCGGCGTTTGCAATCCCCGAGGCTGCTGTGTACAAGGCCAAGGCCAAGGCGTGGCTGCTTCGGCGCACGATTCTCTGGACCGTCCTCGTTGCGACGCCGATCGTCGTGGTGTACGCCCTGCGTCGCCAGGAAGGCAACAGCATGCCCGATTTGATCCTCGCGATGTCGGCCTTCCTTGGCTACTGGCTCATTGCCTTCTACTTTCTCCACCTCGAAGTCCAGGAGCTCCTTGGCGAAGACCCGTGGCTCGTCCAGCGCCGCGCCAAGGCCAACCTTTTCGGCAAGGTGTTTTGGTCGATTGTCATCATCTTCTACGTGCCGATCACGCCGTTCTTGATGTCGTACCGCAAGTACTATGCGTCGTTCACCAACAAGCTCCAAGTGATCACGTACCTCTGCCTCCTCGGGCCCTTTTTCTGGCTCCAGCTGGCCCAGTTATTGATCTCGAGTGTCAACTACGGCAATCAGGACTGGCAGATTGAGATGTACACGTCGGTGAACGGCGTCTTCGTCTGCCTCGGCGCGTTCATCATTTTGAGTCTCTGGATGCTCTCACTCCAGTACCTCGAGGTCAACAAGACCGCCGGCTACCTCCTCCCGATCGTCAAGGACGTCATGGGCGACGTGTGGGACTTCCTCATCTTCTACGGCGTCTTCCAGTGCGGCCTCACGTGCGCGTATTACTTTATCTTTCAGCAAAAGTCCGACAGCTACAAGACGCTCTGGGCCAGCTTCCGCGCGACGTACTTTGTCATGTACGGCGAGAACGGCGTCGGCGACTTCAACGCCAAGGACGACGACAAGAAGCACCTTCTCGAAGGGCCGATCATGCACTTTGGCTTCATTCTGCGCATGTTCCACTGCGCGGTCATGGTCGTTTTGCTTCTCAACCTCCTCCTTGCGATGATGAACAAGACGGTCGATCGCAACTGGGCCAAGCTCCAGTCGCGGGCGCTGGCGAGCTACGCGCGCTGCGTGCTGCGCCTCGAGACGATGCTCGGTCGTACCGAGGCGGCCCGCGAGAATCTGCTCCAGATGAAATTGCCGAAGTCGGCTGGCGGCGGTACGATGCGCAACCCGGTCTTTCAAGAGCGCGTCGCCAAGCACGAAGTGACCGCAGCGCTGGACGGAGACGCGAATAACGAGACGCTCGAAGCCACGGTGCAGTACCTGGCGGAGCAGAACGAGCGCTTTGGCTCGCAGCTCACGGCGCTCAACGCGTCGGTGCAGACGCAAATGCAAACGATCCTTCTCGCGACGCAAAAGCTCCATCGCGATTAAAGAGATGCCAACATGAGATGGGCGACTTGCATTTTTGCTATATTTTTTGTTGATCAAACCGCCCTATGAATTTATCCAACTAGACTAACGAGACGACGGTAACTAGACGACGGCGCAGTATTGCACTGTCGACGGTCCTGCGTTCTGGAGCGTCGCGAGCGCAGGGACAAACACGCCCGCGTCGTTTGTGAGCAGCATCGTTCCGTCGTCCGAAGTGCGAAATTCGATCGCGTGGCCGTGCGCCGCGTCGGGCAGCGCGACCATGGCCGTCGTGCTCCATAAATTCACTGACGCGTAGATCAGGTAGAGATCGGCGACTGGCATGAGCAGCACGCAGCGGTGGTCGAGCACAATCGAACGCGACCCGGCAATAAGCCGCGCGAGGTCAAAGCCGGCGCAGACGCGGTGCTGGTCAATGACCTTGAAGAACGAGTTGTCGCGGTGGTTGGGGCACGTCCATGAGAGCAGCGATCGCATAAGAAGCGCCAAGAGGACGTCAAAGCCGATGGCGAGCCCGTGGTTCACGAGGAGGCTTTGCCAGTCCTCCGAGTCGGTGAACGAGCCTTTGTACAAGCCGTGCGCCTGGTCGACGACGTTGACGCGGTCGGTCAAGTAGAGCTGGCCCCGAGTCCGTGTCGCGACGAAAGAAGAAACGATGAAGGCAAAGACGAGGGTTCGACACGAGCAGTACATCTCGAGGAGCCGGAGTTGCTGCAGTGGCCAGTTGAAACCATTCGGCAGCCGGATCGTCGTCACAACAAATCGAATGCACGTCCAGACGCCGATGCTCACCCAGGCGTGGCGCATCGCGTACATGGCGCCCTTGATAAAGTACGTGGCGCCACCGCTGATGGTCCACTCGTAGTACAAGACCTCGACCAGCATTTGCGTCTCCGCGGTCGTCCCGATACCGTACATACAGTTGCCGATGAGGTACCACGGGTTGACGAGCCAGATCTGCGAGAGACTCATCGTGGCGACGCCGCTGTTGAGGGTTGGGGTTGCCTGCCGCCGGCCAATGAAAGTGTCCACCATCACATCGTAGTGCAGGCGCGAGACAGTGGGGATGTGCGTCACGAGCCAATAGGACGACCGAACGAACTCGCGGAGCAGCACAACGATGACGATGAGCTGCCCGCCAATGTCCAAGAAGGACATCAGCAC
>NW_008246234.1:52745-54888 GCF_000281045.1 Saprolegnia diclina VS20
CCATAGACAAACGTGAGGAGCCACACGAGCGCTTGAAACGCCGCGTGGTTCTTCGAAAGCAGCGCGTTGCGCAACAGAAGCGCGACGAGGAGCTGGACGCAGAGGTTGACACTGAAGATGAGCTTGCGGCCCGTGGCCGGGTTGAGGCCGCCAAGACGAATCACGACGTCGGACGCCATGGGCCACAAGAGCCGACCGGCAAAGTTGAAGATGCCGTTGTAGCTCACCATGAGCTCGGCGCGGTTGACGTCGGCGGTCGTCGGCGCAGTGGTGTTGGCGCTGAAGACGCGCAAGTCCGTGTCTTTGAGCCGCGAAAGCATGACGAGGCCAAAGACAGAGGCAAAGAGGAACATGCACCAGAGAAACACAAAGTCGGGCGAGAAGAGACACTGCACGAGCGAGAGCTGCTTGACGCGCTGAAAGTAAAACAGCTCGGCGTCGTCCAGGTCGCACTCGCGGTAATACTCGTGCGGGTGCGGCTCGCCCTCGACGATCGGCGTCCGGTTGATATCGTCTTCGGCGACCGGGATGCTTGCAAGGTCCTCAGGCACAAACAGAATCACGTGCCCAGACTCGTTCTGGCGCGGCCGCCGGCTCTTGAGCGAGTTCTCACGGTCGTCGTCGGCGCTCCCCATCGTGGGGCCGTGGGCGAGCAGGTTGACGCGTTCGTGGTTGATGCCGTGCATGTCCTTGCCGTGGGCAATGAAGCCCGACGGTGGGTTGCGCATGACCATTGCGCAAAAGTACAAGACGAGACTCATGAGGAGCCCAAACGCCGGAAACGAGAGGTACAGCGGAACCCTAACCACCGACAAGGGTTAGGGTATATTGCAAAAGGTGTTTTGTGCGTACTGGAGAGTTTGCACGGGGTACGGAAACGCCACAGCCCATAAAACAGGTCCGGCGCCAAAGCCGCAGACCGCAAACCCGGACGCCGTACCGCGCAAGTCGGGAAACCATTTCTACGAAAAAAAGTCGAAAAATCAGAGAAAAGGGTGCAAAATCGCCCACAAACGTACTTGGAGCGTGGCAATCGGGGAGCTGTAGCAGAGACCCATACCCGTACCAGCGACAACACCGTACGAGAGATAGACGCCGACCATGCTTTTCATCGCGATCGCCAGGCCCGTCCCGAGATGGCCCAAGAGGAAGAGCGTCGTGGCGACCGTGATCGCGTAGCGCGGCCCAACGCGCTCAAGCCACGGCCCGAGGATCGCGGCTGAGACGCCAAAGCAGCCGCTCGCCGTGTAGAAGGCGAGAACGGCGCGGCCGGCGTTGGCGTCGCCCGTAATGTATTCGTCAATGTACGTGTTGTAAACCGACCAAGCGTAGAGCGAGCCGAGACAAAACTGCGAGACAAAGGCCGCCAGGAAGATGTGCCAGCGGCTAAAGGCCACGCAGTGCGAGACGTAGTAGGTATCGGGCGTTCGCAGCGCCGGGAGGCAAACGAGGTAGCGCTCAGCGCTCGTTTCGGCGGCCGACTTGGTCGTCGGGTGCACCGTGTAATGGCGTTGAATCACGTTGCAGACGCTGTGGAAGACGGCTGGCATCGGCGCGTCCAATTGAATTCTGTTTGTTTTTTCTTCTGTTGCCGTCGATGCAGTGCATCGTTCGTTCGTCGGCACTCGACAGATGCTACGACCGACGTGATGCGCACCCAAGTGCCACCCGGCTTTCCGCGCTGCCACGTAATGGTCAGGACCCGGTTTTGCGTTCTTTACAAGTTGAAAAACTTGGGACGTCCTCGAGGTGTGGACACGCAAGGCAAGCCGCTTGACCAAGCACAGCCGGGTGATCGATCTTATTTGGTTGATCGAAAAGCGAGCGATGATGCAAACAGGAAGAGCGTGGACGCGTGCAGACGTAGCGTGTCTTTGGCCCGAGCTACTCGCTGCGTTGACAAGATAGTGGGCTTCACAACGATATGACCAATCAGCGCGCGATGGCGTTATGTGTATCTTGTCATCCACAGCGGTCGATGAAGACATCGTCTGGTCTGCGTATTCGATTGGTCGGCGGCGCATCTGGTTGAAGAGAAGAAAGTGTGAGGCTGGGAACGAGCTACTCCGCAAAGCTACTCGTACTTTGCCGTGGCGAAACCAAAACGTCGGAAGCGATCGTAGCGTTCTTGGTTTCTCGAAGT
>NW_008246235.1:0-1867 GCF_000281045.1 Saprolegnia diclina VS20
CCATACGTGGCAGCCGCAGAGGGTGCGTCGACGTGTGGCGCGGCGTCCGAGTCGATTTTGATGGTCATGGGCCAACTGCACCGTTGTAAAGGCTGTGGGAGGGTGTAAGCACACAGCACCACGCCTGTCTCCTTTGGCAGTGCTTTGGAGCGCCATAAGGCAGAGCTCAGTCGAGCTCGCTCTTGCTGCGAGCGTCACCGACCTATTGCCCCCGCTCACTGGCGCACCAAGTACGACAATCTCGGGGCGCTGGCCGAAGCATACCGCGCGGCCCGCAGCGCCGGCACGATCGACGCCCTTGACAAGGCCACGCTCGTCGAGTTCGGCTTGGTGTGGGACCTTGCCTTCCACGCGCTCTGGCCCGACATCCTCGCGTTTCTGCAGCTCTGGGCCACGCAGCGTAAGACCCTCCATGACGACGCGGTGCTGACGAGCGACGTGCTGTGGCCGCCAGCGCTGTTGCAGCAGCCGATCGGGTACTACTTGACGCTCTTGGACGTCCACGAAGACGCGGCGGCGCCGTCACACCGCAGCATCCTCGACGCGTTTGGGTTCGACTACGACCGGCGGTGGCAAAACAAGCTGGAAGCGCTCGAATTGTACCGGCTCCAGCATGGCAGCACGGACGTTCCGACCGGGTACGTCGTGCCAAGCACCGACGAAGCCAGCAGCCCGTGGCCATTGGCACTGCAAGGCCTGCGACTCGGCGATATCGTCGTCTGGCTCCGCGAGCTACGCCCGCACATGGAAGAGCGCAAGGTCATGGAGCTTGATGCGCTTGGGTTCACGTGGGAATTGCCAACACCGACACCGGCGCCAACACAGGTACCAACACCGGCACCGACCCTTCCGGAAACAGAGCCAGCTTCGTTGACGTCGGGCTTGAAGCGCAAGGCGCTCGCCATACCGCCGCAAATTGTCGTCGACCTCACCCTCGACGACGACGACGACGACGACGCCTTGGATGCTGACGACGACGCGTCACTCAAGAAACCTCGATGCACCGACTCCGACGACGCTGAAGTCGACGCGAACGATGTCAACTGGAGCCACTGCGTGCTCGGGCTCATGCTCTTCAAGTCGACGTTTGGTCACTTTGACGTCGCGTGTGGCTTTGCCGTGCCGGCCGACGACGTCCAGTGGCCGCAAATGCTGTGGCGCTTGCCCTTGGGACGCATCGTCCGAGCGCTGCAACTCGGGCACATTGCGCCGCCGTCGAGCACACGTCTGCACCTGCTCGCCATGGGCGTCCTCTGGCTGCCCACTTTGGAATAATGTAAAATTGCATATCCTTGTGAGCTGACGAACTCCATGACTGCGCCAGCCGGACATGCACGGCGGCTCACCGTCGTGGACCACCTCCACGCAGGCTCAAGGACCTTCGTGCTTGGGAGCGTACGGTTGGGCAAGAGCATGTGCGCGGGCGGCGCCATCTTCCTGTCATCCATGGTAGCAAGGGCTTTTATGCTGCGCAGCTTGGCGAGGCCCATGACTGCGGACGCGTGCGAGTTGCCGTTGTGAATCGCCGGTAAAATGCTACACTTCAACATGGCACACGCCACGTTGCGTGCGATCAAAGATGGCATGCGCCGCGTTTAGTGTTCGCGCCATTCTCTCCACGTGCAATGAATATGAGCTCACTTGGTACGTGTACTTCTTTGCTAACCACGATGCAGGAGGTTCGAGTCGAGGTAGCTTCAGCCCGGTGAGCCGCAATAGACGACTCATCCAAGAAAAGGAGCAAGTAGCTAGAGCAAACATGGCTCGTGCTCAACAATATCCACTGCAACTCGATTAAAATCGAATTGACAATTGAAAATCAAGTGCTTTTTGCAGGGTTGCTACGGGGCTACCACAGCTTGCGAAT
>NW_008246235.1:52499-53042 GCF_000281045.1 Saprolegnia diclina VS20
CACCTCGTCGCCGATGGCCTCTCGATGGGCATGGGCGACTATCTCAGCACGCAGGCCGAGACGGACCTCATCAACCACGAGCGGTCCCGCGAGCTCTGGGAGATGGAGAACTTCCCCGAAGGCGAGAAGGCCGAGATGATCGAGCTGTACGAAGCCAAGGGCATCTCATCCGAAGACGCCAAGCTCGTTGTCGACACGCTCTCCAAGTACAAGGAGGCGTTTGTCGACATTATGATGGTCGAAGAGCTCAAGCTCATGCCCGTCGACGACGACGAAAACCCGTTCATCGGCGGCCTCATCACGTTTGGCTCGTTCGTGCTCTTTGGCGCGGTCCCGCTCCTCTCGTATTTGATCAACTTGCTGCCGGGCGTGTCGCTCACGGGCGACCAAGCGCTCTGGGGCTCGTGCTTCCTGACTGTCCTCACTCTATTTATGCTCGGCGCCGTCAAGGGCCAGTACGTTGGCCAAAAGTGGTTCCTCTCGGGTATGTACATGGCCATCAACGGCACCGTCGCCGCCGGCATGGGCTGGGTCATCGGCTAC
>NW_008246236.1:0-4704 GCF_000281045.1 Saprolegnia diclina VS20
GTAGCGCACAGGTACCGTCCACTGCCAAAAGTGCAATCCGACGATGCTGCGCTGCCACGTCAGGGGATATTAACATCAGCAAATCTCTTCTCGTATGAAAATACGTTTTTACACGGGCAATCAACGCCTTGAAAATATTTTCGGCCATTGGCTTTTTGCAACGCACCGAGCTACCGCTTCTACTACCTTGTGTATACTCTGCTCTGGGTCGTCATGTCCCTGTGGTGGCTTGTTACGGGCTAACTCGATATCGCCACCGAATACGAGTCCTCTACCCAGGTAGCTAGTTATCTAGCTAGCAAGAAAGAGATCGATCGATTTATAGATAGATAGATCGGAAGTTCTCTTCGTGTTGTCCAATTTGGCAATATCAGCGTAGCTAGGACGTCCGCGGCCAAAAGCACGTACGAATCGCGGGGTGTCTGGAGGTCGTGGTTGTTGAACCACAGCACTTGGAGTTTTCTCGCGTGGTGAAAAGGCGACACATCAGGTGAGGGACCACGATGGCACTGCATCGATCTTCGAGCTTGGCTTGGAGACCGCAGTAAGGCTCCTTCTTGGTATGTGTTGTAGTCGCTGACCCAGCACGACGCGACGTTGTCGATCTCTAATGGCGTCGCCCCGCACACGCACTGGTGCCCGCGGAACGAGTTGTAGAACGGGTTGTACTTGATAACCAGCACGTACGGTGTCGTGGACCGGTTGACGGCCATCAAGTCCTCTTGGAGCCACGTCAGCTGCCGGTCGCGCTCGTGGCGCCAGTTGTTGCCGCCAAACTTGGCGGTTGCACCGATGTAGTCGTCAAGGAACACTGCGTGCACGAGCCCAATCGCGAGCGAGTAGTACGGTCGAAGGGCCTTCTTGCTGGCGTCCGAGAGGGGGCCGGGCACACGCCGCAAATACGCCTTGTAGTTTTCGTCGGCCGTGAGCACCTTGTGGTTGCCGTCAATGCCGGTGACGGAAATAGTCGCGAACGTGGCTTCTTGGAGCTCAAACCACTTGCCCCACTTGGCGCGTTTCCCGTCGGCGTACGGCCAGTCGCCGGCGACAAGGATAGCGTGTGGGCGCAAGGCTTGGTACTTGTCAAGAGCGTTGAGATCGTCTTGTGCCGTGTCGCCAACGTCACCGACGAGGCCAAGGACTGTCGGTGTCGCGTCGTCGCCCGGCGATGGCGGCACAAGAAACGTCGACGCAAATGACCCGACGCAGTACTCGACCGTGGCGCCGCTCGGCAAGTCGCAGAGACTCACCGAGTGCAGATCCGGCGACTTGAACTTGTCGCCGCCGTACGTGTCGATGGTTGTTTGCGGAAGAAGACGTTGCTTTGGCATGCGCTTGAAAAGCCCAAGTGCACGTGACTGATGTGCGTCGCCCATGACAGCGAGAGCAACGAGGACCGCGCCAAGACGTTGCCGACGCGTCATGGCGAAGAAATCGAAAGGATCGTGTTCCAGTAGCTTAGAAACGGGGCGTGTCCTTGGCGATTCGACAGACGATTGGTCGCTTGGCCAACTCGAATGACCTTCCGTAATGCTGCACTCCAGACGAGGTTGAATCTACGAGGCAAAAGATGGCTACCGTCAGCCTCCTCGTGCGCGCAAGTGCAGTAGCACCCGTAGACAGGAGGGTCGATGGGCTGTGGCTGCAGCGGCACACACGTGCTTCTGGCTGGAACTGCTGGAACACGGCGTCGTCTCAGATAGGCGCCAGGACGATTCAAACAGATTGGCTATGAAACAACGTCGCCTCATCTCGGCGATAAGGTCACTCTGTCAAGTGCTCTGTTGATTGTATGTCAGTTGATCATTTAGCTCAATGTGATAAATGCGAGTCAAATGGATGGTCAGGTCACATGACAACGACCCAACGAAATGATAACGCCACGTCCATCACATTTTGGTCGCTGGGCTGTTGACCCTGAAGGAACCCCCACATAACATGGGCGCTGCTAGCCTCTGGTCGCTGACTCGTGCACCAAGTACGTACAAGGATGACAGCATCTCGGACGCGACGAGTCGGTATGTTCGCTGTGGGCCAATGTCGATGGTATGCCAAGTGATAGGCGTGCGCAGCTTCAACTCGACGCAACTTGATAAAACCTGAGTTTTATCTAGTATCCGGACAGTTGGGGTATAAAACCGGCACCTTGCGTGCGTTTTACTACCCATCCGGGTGTTTAAACCCAGGTGGCGAGAGGAAGTGTACCATTCAAAGAGCAACCCTCGTGTGACGTCAGCCATGAGCCGCTTCGTCCCGTGCACAGCCATCTTGCTCAGCGCGGCGCTGTCGCTTCTCTTCAACGTGGTCTGGCGCGCGCAGCTGCCAGCGCCTCTGGACGTGCCACCCACGGATGGGCGCTTCGCCGGCGCCACCGCCTACAAGTCGCTCGAGACAATCGCCCGCGCTTCGCACCCGATCACGACCGACGCCAACTACAATGTGTACAACTACCTCTACGACGCGCTCGAAGTCCTTCGCACGACGCACCCGCGCCTCGTCCTCGACACGCCCCGGGCCACGCTCGTCGCGGACGACCTGCCATCGACGTACGCCCCGGCTGTGCCCCGCGACGCCGAGTGTGCCAACGCATCGTGGTACCTCAACGAGACGCAGATCATTGCGCGCGTGCCGGGCTCTTCCAACGATAGCATCCTCCTCACGGCCCACTTTGACTCGGTCTCGTCGTCGTTTGGCGCGTCCGACGACGGCGCCGGCGTCGCCGTGCTGCTCCACGTGCTCTCGACGTTGCTCGCGCGCAATGCAACCAGTAGACACAGCCTCGTTCTCTTTCTCAACAACGGCGAAGAGACCGGGCTCTGCGGCTCGAAATGGTTTGTCCGGCAACAGTTGGTCGCCAAGTACAACGTCAAGGCTTTTCTCAACATCGAAGGCGGCGGGGCAGGCGGCCGCGCAATCCTCTTTCGAACGACAGACGATGCACTCGCGTCCTTGTACGCGTCGGTCGCACCGCACCCGCACATGAACAGCCTCGGCGGCTTCCTCATCAAGGTCCTCGGCAGCGCGACCGACTACGAGATCTACCAGCCCGCGGGCATTCCGGGCCTCGACGTCGCGTTCTACGAGCACCGCGAGTACTACCACACACGGGACGACTCTCTCGCTCATATTTCGCCGGCCGATGTCCAATATTGCGGCGACAACGTCCTCGCCATCACAAGTGCGCTGCTGTCGCTGCCCACCTTGCAGTTTGACGCCGCCGGGTCGGCCTTGTACTTTGACATCCTTGGCTCGTTTGGCGTTGCGCTCACGCCGTATGTCCGCGCTCTCTTTACGCTGCTTGCGGTCGGTCTCGCGGCGCTCGTCCTGAGTGTGAGCTACCACTTCTTCCCGCTCTACGACACAATGATCGTCGTAACCCCCAAGGCATTTGCCCTCTCGGTGCTCGGCGAGTGGACGTACATTGTGCGGTCGTTTGGCCAAGCGCTCGTCGGCGGCCTTGTGCTGAATGCACCCGTCGCGCTGCTCGTGCATGGGACGCGCCACTCGCTCTTTGCGTCGCTTGCGCTGCCGTGCGGGTTCCTTGGGAACGTCCTCGGCGCCACCGCCGCCGCACACAAGTGGCGCCACGGCCAGCCTCACCCGAACGTCAACGCGTACATTCATTTCGCGGCGTCCGTCTCGTCGTGCAGCGCGGTGTTTGCGCTGCTGGCGCTCGTGCCGGGTCCGGTGTTGGTCTTGTTCGCGATCGCGTCGAGTGTCTACTCGAGTGTCTTGCTCGTCTTTATGGGCGCGATCATGTACTTGCGCTACCACCACGAGACGTACGGCCCGGACGACGAGTCAACGTACATCCCGACGCGCACGGCCATGATGTACTACTCGTCGATTCGGTTTGAGAACGTGCTCTCGCCGCGTGCGCCGCAGCTGCGCGTCTACCTTGGTCTTGGGGCCGCCCTCGCCATCTACATGCTTTTGGCGTTTGAGCTCTCGGTCGACATCGCGCTGGCAGCTGCGTCGGTGGGCGCCAACGATGCGCTGGTGCTTGGGGTGTTGCCGCTGCTTTTGACGCCGACCTTGTATCTCCTCGTGTCGCTCTGCGCGTACTGGGAGCCCAACGCACCAAGCTACCGCTTCTACTACCTTGTGTACACTCTGCTCTGGGTCGTCATGTCCCTGTGGTGGCTTGTTACGGGCTAACTCGAAGAAGGAGACAGACACGTATCTTGTTTTGTTGGCAGCTTACAATGGCAGAGTTGGTTGGGCTCTTGAGCCAAAGGCTCATGAAACACATACTGGCTCTGCGCGCACCTGGTCGTCGATCCCGCGTTCACACAGAGCAGTGGCTTGTACTGGTCGCCACGCGGCGAAGCCACCAAAGCGGGTGCAATGCCAATGCTTTGGACGGCAGCAGACAACCTGTGCACCCTAGATGCACGATTGATATCCTACTAGAATCACGCTCCAATCTACGTGTCGGCAATGCATTTGTTGCGAGCGGTGCCTTGTAATAGCGTAGTAGCGCACAGGTACCGTCCACTGCCAAAAGTGCAATCCGACGATGCTGCGCTGCCACGTATAGGGATATTAACGCTGCACATTCGAATTTGGTGTAAAATTACTTCTTCACACGGGCAATCAACGCCTTGAAAATATTTTCCACGTACGGTGTCGTGGACCGGTTGACGGCCATCAAGTCCTCTTGGAGCCACGTCAACTGCTGGTCGCGCTCGTGGCGCCAGTTGT
>NW_008246236.1:44070-52845 GCF_000281045.1 Saprolegnia diclina VS20
ACAGGCGACCCCAGCAGCGCCTTGAAGAGCGGGACGCACAGCCGCATCGGCAGCACTTGGCCGTCGATGATGGCTTTGCCGAGAAGGCGGCCCACCGCCTCGATCTTGGCCAAATCGTCTGGCGACGTTGCGCCCGGGTGCAGCATGTAC
Source organism: Saprolegnia diclina VS20 (assembly GCF_000281045.1). Taxonomy (NCBI): domain Eukaryota; phylum Oomycota; class Saprolegniomycetes; order Saprolegniales; family Saprolegniaceae; genus Saprolegnia; species Saprolegnia diclina. Next base: position 44,221 of record NW_008246236.1, read on the forward strand.
ACGTTGTCCTGCGTGTTGGTGACCACAAAGAGCTTGGCTGACTCGTCCATGATGGCCTGCGCAAGCACCGTGTACCACTCGCGCTGGACGCCGCCGGCATCGAGCGCGTCTTCGCCGGCCATCGTGACGCGCGTCGTGCTGCAGAGCTCGGTCGGTGGCAGCTGCATCAAGAAGGCGAGCGACTGGTCGAGGAGCTTATCGCGTGCGACCGTAAACCCGCTGCGAGAGTCGTACGACGCCGCCATCTGCTCGAGCATCCACGCGTACTTGAGCGAGAAGGGCAAGGACCGGAGTTGCGCCACTTGGACCGCATACCAGTCTGGGATCGTCTCGCCCGTGACCGTGACCGTGGCGGGCGTCGTCGAGGGTGTCACACACACGAGCTCGAGCGCGACAGGTGTCGTTGGCGATGGCGTTGCAGCGTCCGAGTCGCTGGCCGTGGTGTCGACCGACGGGTCCCGAAGTGGGACGAGCGTGTACGTGTAGTACGTAGTGGCAGTCGTCGACAGCGCGGTAAACTCGGGATGCAGTGCCCAGACGCTGGTCGGCGCTGCCTCGGACGGCGCCGTGCGCAGCCACATGGCGCGCGTCCTAGAAGCACCAGCACGTGAGAGGCGAGAAGCGACTGATGCTGTACCAAGCGGCGTGCTGCAGCGCGTTGAGCTGCACAACATCGATCGTGTTCGTGCGCTCGGTGACGGTGGCCGACGACGCCAGTGCGATACCTCCACGCACGCTCAGCATATAAGCCTTCAAGACATCGACATACCTCGGCGCGTCTCGCAGAGCGTGCACGCTTGCTTCTCGTCCGTGTTGTGAAAGCCGCAGATGCCACACGACCACTTGGTCTTCTCGGCGCCACTACGCTGCCACATGAGATACAACAGTATGAGAGAATCGTCGTACAGGTCTTCCATGTCGCCGCGCTTGAGGCCATTGAGGTTGCCAAGGTGACTAGACACAAGACAACGTACGGTGAAGTCCTCAACGATGAGCGGGCAGGATACGTACTCGTTGCGCATGAGCTCTTGCTCGGCTTCAACGTCGGCGGGCGTCTGCTGCTTCTTTCTCTTGCAGTGGCAATAGGCTATGACCAGAAGGATCACCAGCGCCGCGCCTAGAGCTATCGGTAGCACAAGCGTGAGATCGTCACCGGCGGCCATTGTGCAGCCGAGTTGTGCACTGGGAAAGTGCAATGACACGCTGCTGAATGGGTATATCAAATTTGGCAGGTTTCTGCGACACGCGGTGGACACGATGGTCGCCAACGTCGGTTGTCTGCAGCAAAAGCAGTACCTAGTACTAGTACCTGGTACTATATAGACCCATAAAGCCAATGGTAAAAGTGGCGGCATCCACGTGCCGCAAGAAGCGGCCGCAAGCACAAGCGCCGTCCTGATGTGTGCCCACTGGCAAGTATTAAATGCTGCAGGTTTTGGCAGGCGTCGAGGTCCTGCGCTGCCAGCTACGCTGCTGGACATGATGAAGACGTCGGTGGAGCTCCGGTCTTGATCCCTCGCTTGGTTGCATGTCCAACAGCATAATTTTGCCTCTGAGAATGTGCTCTTGTCGCATGATGTGGCACCAATCTTGGCCAAGTCGTCGGCGTCGCGATCGACCGAGCTCAGCTGTGGCCAACGACCTAGGTAGCCTCAAGACGCTCAAGACGATTGCAGGTCTTCGCAGGCGCAGCCATTAGTACCCTCCTTCTAGCCGCCATGTACGAGAGCATGCGTTGTGGTCGTGGCGTCATTGGTGCCATGCACTTTCTCCGCTGGCAGCCCCGAGATTGATGCGCTTGGCGGCTTGCACGTCGGGGCCGTCGAGCCACACAGCTTCGTCCAGAGCACTGCCCATAGCAAGCGTCTGGTCATGCTTGAAGTGCACATGAAACAAAGAGAGTCCACGAAACACAAGGCGATTGCATTCATCATCAGCAACCTCATCACCTCCTAGTCGTCGCCGTCTTCGTCGTCGCGGCTAGCCCATGAAGTTCATGACGACAAGGAACAAGATGAAATTGCAAAACAGGTAGTCGGCGAACGCGCGCTCGGGCGTCCGCGGCGCCGACGAGAACGCATCGGCGTTGGTCGGGTTGATCTGCATGCGCAGCGAGACCGTGAGCACAAAGACGCCGACGGTCGAGATGAAGCCGGACAAGAACGAGTTGAACGGGAAGGTGCCCACGAGCATGCAGTAGACGAACTGCAGCACGCCCGTGGCAAGCACGTACGCGAGAAAGCCGTCGATGAGCTTCATCTTGCGGGGCGTGTTCTTGCTGTACTGCGAGAGGAGGTCGGAGAGGATGCCATTGACGTTGCCCGAGGGCGCGGGGGAAGCCTTAGCCTTGGATGCCATCGTCTACCTAGACAGCGCCATGAGCATGGGCGTAGCCGACCGATGGAGCGCTCACCGCTGTCGTCGCAATAAGATGGCCACAGATTGGAACACGTCGCCCATTTGCATATCGAGTTTGAGAGGCTTTCACATCAAAGCATAGAGGTTGCATTCTCGAATGAATAAAAGTACATACAAGATGCAAGGTACTCGAATGCAATTCAATAAAACGACACGTGTGCAAAACCGGGTACATAGATATTATCCGGATGCGATCTTTGACGCGCAACGTGGCACGACCGTATTTGCCGAACGCATCGCCGCATCCCCGCATCCCCGCGTCGAGTCGGTTGAGTTGATGGCCTCGTACGCAGCGCCGGGTCGGATGCTACATGCATCGGCTCGACGAGGAGTGTCTCCTCAACAGGTAGCCCACAGCACTGCACCACCAAGGCTGCAACCAAGACCCTTGTGGTTTCAAACCAGATTTTGCACAGTTCATTTATGCACTTTGTCGCAAGTACTGCATACGCCGCCGCGACACAAACACGCCGATGATCGTAAGCAGTAGTGTCGCGGCCGTCACGAGGCTGGCGACGACGATCCACATATCCATGGCCATGCCGCCAAACGTGAGCGCGCCGTCGACCGTGGTTGTGGACGCGGGACCGCGCGACGCGCCGAGCGCTCGGACTGGAAAGACGTTGAGGCCACAGTTGACGACGTCGTCCACGTGAAGATGCATGAAGCCGTGGAGGCCCCACCCGACGCCGTACGAGTTTTTGAGAATCCAATAGTCGCCTTGATCGCTTGTGTCGTAGCCGACGAGCAATAGCGCGTGGTTGATCTTGTCCGACGACACGATCGGCGGACACGTATACACACCGAGCGAGTAGTCTTGGAATCCGCCTTCGGTGCTCACAGCCACGGCCAAAGGTCCCTTGGCGAGTGCGGTTTTGAGCAGCGTCGCTGGATCCTTCGTCGTCGCGCACGACGCTGCCGTCAGCGCGGGTTCCCAGCCCGTGATGTGTGCTGTTCAGCGAGCTCGTCGAGACGTGCTGCGCTGCATGTGTTGTACTGCGTGGCGTTGGCAGTCAACGCACGCGGCGCCACGGCGCCACTGGTTGCGTTCGTGCTCGGAACACTGTCGTCGACATACGGCCAGTCGAGGCGGACGCAAGGTTCACAATTTTTTTGGCCGCGTCGTCCAGTGCCACGTGTGTCATGCCGCCGTCGCAGCCTTTGTTGTGCCCATCCCACTTCATGGATGGCTCGAGCCACTTCGGTACGTTGCCAGCGTTGGCAAAGCAGTATTCAAATGTGCGAATGGCCTTGGAAGTGCTGCACGTCCGGAGCTGCTGCGACGAGAGCGACACTGGCGGGTTCCCGGTCGCAAGCGACACGGCCGTCTCGATCACGTCGGTGGCAGCAAACGCCCAGCACGACCCGCACTGGCGCTGGCTCTTGGCCTCGGCGCACACACTGCGGCCCGTTGGGTTGTTGGTGCTGCACCAGTTGAGCGACGGGACCGACGACGCGGTGCTAAGGCGCCGCTGCATCGCGTGCTGGTTCCACCGGACAACGTCGTGGGGGTCGCCCATGCCAGTTGTATCCTCGACGACATGGCGTGCATTAAGGTCCCGCGTCATACCGTGTTGAAGCGCTTGGGCGTGCGCGTTGACGTCTAGTGCGATGGTATGAACCTCGTACGTCCGTCACAAAAGTACCTTCGATGAATGGCATGGGCGCTCGCAGGTGATGCGCCACCCGGTTGTTTTTGTGCAGGTCAACCTGAGAACCCGGTGGCGACGACCGTGCTTTGCGACAGCCCTCCTCTTCAACCTCGACGCAGCGTGCAACGAGTGTGGCAGCGGCTCTCGACGCACGAAAGGCTCTTGAGTCTCCCAAGGGCCGCCCATGTGTAGCATGGGTTTTGGCATGGGTAGCTCCCGCCGTCGTATCGTCGTATCAACAGGGTTTAGGGGTTGAAGGTTGAGGAATTTGGTTTTGTCCGTGGTGGTGCAATCGCTGGTGATGGCCCGTGCAGGACGGGTGAGATCCATTCTCGTATCGATGCTGTTTTCTACATTCTGGTGCTAGGCACAGAAGGCCATGCAGGTATTCTGGCTGCAGCCCTGTAGCAGCAAAGTCTTCGCCTTTCAGCACTCGCCAGCCAGTTTGCGTCGTGTGGCCGTTCCTTCTCGTCATCCGCGCACCAATACTCAGCATTCGGAAGAAAAATGCATTGGCGAGAGCTATTGGCGAGTCGAATGATCTACGAGACAGCGAGAGCACGATGCGAAGGCCGCTTGCTCGACGTTGCGCCCATCTGGAGTGCGGAGTGAATTGCTCTGGGCGCTCAGGCGAGCCTACAAGAAGCTGTGGATCATGGCTCACAGAAAAGTGCACGGTATGAGCGTACGCAGAGGGCGAGAGATCAAAGAGCGACGGCAGCAGCTTCTTGTTGATTTTGCCCATGGCGTTTTTCGGGATCGCCGTGACCATGTGAATTTTGCGCGGAATTTTGTACTTGGCCAAATTCGCTTTCAAAAACGCTGGGAAAGGTGGCGAGAGCTCGTCGACGCCTACAACGTCGATTTGATATATGGCGTATACAGGAGGCCATGACGTACTGTGAATGCCAGCGTCGGAGCGAACGATCGCCGTGACGATCTGACCCCACGTTTCGTCGTCGACGCCGTAGACCGCACACTCGCGGACTTGCGGGTGCTCGAGCAGGACGCGTTCGATCTCGAGCGCGGAGAGCTTGTACCCGGCGCTCTACGACACTCCATGGAGTTGCGCTTCCAAGTGGCCACCGACATACCTTGATGATGTCGACGCTGGCGCGGCCCAGAATGCGGTAGCTCTGGAGCTCTTCACTGTACTCGGCCACGTCACCGGTTTGAAACCAACCGTCTTCCGTCCACGCCTTCTTTGTATCCCCCGGTCGGTTCCAGTAGGCCTACGATGGAAGCTGCAGCACGACGCCATGCCACGTACGTGTACCTTGAAGAGCGTCGGGCCGCGGACTTCGAGGGCACCGGCCTACGCACCATACGTTCGTCGTCTTGGGCGTACACGCATCGAAACGTACTTCGCCAATACGGGCTTGGACGCTAGGAAATGGCTGGCCCACATAGCCAACGTGGCGAGGGCCCGCGATCGGGTTGCCGAGCGCCATGCCGCACTCGGTCATGCCGTACCTAGTCGTTGACAATAGTGTACAAGTTATGCACATAAAACCGTATATACCGCTCCAAGAGACTCTGGTTTGTCAGCGCGGTCCAGCGCGACAGAATCGAGACCGGGCACGCCATACTCCCGGAAATCGCAAGCCGAAGCTGCTTGGCGCCAGCGACAAATGCCTCTTTGGGCTCAGGCAACTTGTCAAATGCCTCGAGAAGAAGCATGTACACGCTTGGCACGGCCATGAGGATCGTCACGGGCTGCTCATGCCGGGCCAACGTGGCCCAAATGACGCTGGTCGACGCGCTCACGAGGCACTCGACCGTCGCGCCGGCGCAAAGCGGCGCGAGGAGGTTGTTCATGATGCCGTGGATATGGTGCAGCGGCAGAAAGTGCAGCACGCGATCGGTCGGCGACAGCGCCCACGACGCCATCAAGTCCGACACCTGCGCATGCAAGGTCGCATGCGTCGTGAGCACGCCTTTCGGGGCGCCGGTCGTGCCGCTCGTGTAGAGAAGCATCGCGTCGCGATCGACCTCCTTGTCCACGAGCGCGTCCAAGTCGCCGTGCCACGCGTTCAGGTCGATGCTGTCGAGGCGCACGACGACCGTGGCCGTCATGTCGGCCACGTCGGCGTCGCGCAAGAGGACGTGCGTCGTACACGAGTCTTTCAATATGTGCTCGCGCTCGCGCGCAATGCTATGCGGCGAGATCGGCACGGCAATGTGGTTCTTGAGCCAAATCGCCCACTGGCAACGTACAAAGTCGAGCGTTCGGTGCGCGAGAAAGGCCACGGACGTTGGCGTCGACGGCAAGTGGGCTGCAATCGCTGCCGCTTGAGCGAGCAAGACGCGCGTTGGCAACGTCTCGGAGCCAGCGCCGTTGGGCAGCGGCGCCGTGAGCACACCGTTCGAGGCCAAGACGTGACGAAGGAGGAAGGGCGACGGTGCCATGGCGTCGTCGGCAAAAATGAACAACAGCAAAGTGTTTTAAACATCAAATGCACATGTTGGGTTCGGTTCGATACTGAAAGCAAGTCATTTTGCTGGCAAGTGAATCGTAGCGGATTTTGCGGCTAGAAACACGCCATTTTGGGTCGACCCTGCGCTGCACCCACACAGCAACAGGCGTCCATGCAGCGACTACATATTCACTATAGTGTCCATCAAAATGGCGCCGGCCAAAGGGCAGCTCGAAAACTGCGTGTTGTTAGTGGAGCCGGTGGCGATGGCCACGGGTTGCTACAATACCCCTTGGCGCTTGAGCTTGAGTGCAGACGGTGATGTTGTCGTGTTGAGCGTTCACAACCTGTCGGCACGACAAGAAATCCAGGCTACTCGCTCATTGCCACTCGTTTCAGACGTCGCGTATACGCGTTATCGGCGTGGCGACGAGGCCGGCTAGTAACTTCAACCGCCGACCGCTTCGTCGCCACCGAAAGATCCATCGAGCCGACAAGTGATCCTTGTAATGCAGCTTTCTACAACGAAGACAAGTGCACAAGTGTGATTAGTGATTGCACCTACCGCATCTCTTGCGCGTGGTGGCCGTGTCGAAACCTGCCACCGTGCATCTCAAGTGCGTTGCCCACCACATGTCAAGTTGCCACTTCATGGACACGCCAGCTCGCTCCAGCACCGTGCGTCGCTGCTCGCGCGACGGTTGTCTCAACCAAGTGTACGCCCGCGCGCTCTGCGTGCGCCATGGCGGGAAGAAGCAGTGCCGTGTCGAAGGCTGCTCCACCTACGCGCGCGGCGGTGCCTTCTGCTTCAAGCACGGTGGTCGGATCACACGGCGCTATTGCATTGAGCCTGGCTGCGCCAAGCAAGCCCACGCCCGCCAACGCTGCGTGCGACACGGTGGCGGCCGAAAGTGCAAAGTCAACGAGTGCGAGTACCTCGCCAAGTACTCGGGCTACTGCCGTCGGCATACCACTGCGACCGTTGCGTCGTTCGTGAACGAAGAAACGCCCTCGTCGACCAGTGCCGTTGACGCGATGGACATTGAGTTTGACATGCTGACGCTCTTGGCGCAGCCAACGTCCGACGCCGAGGACACCGACGACGAGGCTGCTCGTCACGGCATCGACTGGATACACACGCTGAACGAAAGCCCGCCATAAACCACCGTTTTAACAAAATAGAACCAATTTAGAACCGCCTCGAGGAGCAAGGGTGGTGCCAGGGACATGCCGAGTGCGTCATTGATGCCGCAGCAGGACGCCCGGTCAGGTCGCCCGGAACCCACTGGTAGACCGACCAGGTCGGCCGCCCCCCGCCCCCCATACATCCCTATTTGATAAATCCAAGTGATATTGTACTTGTTAAAATGCATGATCGTCAATAGGAGATTCCTGGGAGAAGGATATCTACACTACTGTATTGTCCTCCAACATGAGTGTACTAGTACACACGCAGTCCAGCAGGACGCCGGTCACCCCGGGGGGTCGCCCGAAACCAGCGGGTTCGGCTTTTTGGCCCCCGACCCCCCACCTGAGGCCCATTTTGACCCGCGGGGTCGTCCACAATCCCTTAGGACCCCCGAAATTTGTCCTCGGCTATTGTAACAGATACAGGGGTGGCCGGGCGTCCTGCCGTGGCACCACAAGAATGCTGATGTCTCGTGTGATCCCTTTCCGCATAATGATACCGCGTTGGGTTGTGTGCTGTACCGTATTCGTATTCCTCTGATGATTATACGTCGGAAGCTCCAGTGTTGTCGGTGTCGCCTTCACAGGCATGCGTCCTTGACAACACAAGCCGCTATCAGCCACTGGTTGCCGCCAGGGGGGCGACAACCCGCCCAAGTGAAAAAAGTGCTTTTTGGGCTCCAAGGAGGTGTACCACTGTACCCATGATGACTAATCAACGTCAAACTCATTTCGACCGCCATGGCCAGTATGCGTGGACACGGTGTGCTTGGTCTTGCCACATTCGCCACAGACTTCGGTTACTCTGGTCTTCTTCCCCATTGCGCCAGCTCAACAAGCTTGGCGTCAAGCGGGATGTCAGGTTGGTGGCATTTTTCGAGCTCGTTTTATCCGGATACGATATCTTATTGGTCAAAATGATTTCGCATCAGCCAATCACAACGCCGTAT
>NW_008246237.1:0-2159 GCF_000281045.1 Saprolegnia diclina VS20
GGGTTGTAGGACACAACGTTTTGATTGCTCACGGTAGAGGTGGGGGATCCGTGCGGCGTCCGCCTGCCGCGATATATGTGGTACTTGTTGTTCGCCAGTTCCGCTTCGGGTAGTGATGTTTGCAAACACCATACATCAATGCGCGTATTGAACTTGTTTTCTGTGGTGGCCGTCTCGCCAGCTGCCAACAAAGGATGACAGAATGCTCTTAAATTGCATCGGCGAACCTCTGGTACGTGTCTTGACGCAGATTTGATTGGTTGAACGCGTAATACTAGAGCCGATTTTCCCAAATTTTCGCAGATTTGATACTGGAACAGTTCGCCCATGATGTGCAATATGAAGTCATCCGAGATACGCTGGTGCACGAAAGATTCGACGAAATCGAGCATCGTGACTGTGCCACCATACCACATCTGACCAATTGTCCACCGAGGTTGTTCAAGTAAGAAAACATGTGGAAAGTGTAACGAATCGTGGTGTTTGTTTGTTTCTCTGATGCACACACACGACTTGCCGATATCGACCGGCCGGTGGGGTCCGTTAAATACATTGTCGTGACGCAGACCACCATGTTGGCAAGACGGCCGAGATGGAGCAGGCATCACAAAAAACATGATACACGCGAGCACACGGCAGCAATGTATCACAAAAATTGTTTGCCAGCGTCATTAGCCGAAACTTCTGCCCCCAAATGTGTTCCAGAACACCACTTTTCAAAAGCACCAGTGCTGGAACACTTACACCCAACCTTCTACGTGTTTTTGCCAATCAGAGCGCTAATATTTCCAGCTGCCAGCCGATCTCGCTCAATCACAACGATATCCGTTTTGAAGATTTGCGGGGCGACATCCAAGCTTGGTTTACTTTGACTTCACTAAAAATGCTTAAGAGACAATAGTGCAAAAATTAAAATTGTCCGGAGATACGATGAAACAGCAACGACAACACCTGTGTCTGCTCCACAGAAGTGTGTACTACGTACGTGAATTGACTTGCTGGTCGAACCGCTTCGCAACCAAAGTAACTCTAACCCAGAATATCCTACTGAAAAAGGTGTACTGAGATTTGTTGGTTCGAAGAACAGGTGATTGGAGAATTGGAGAAATAATTCTTTTAAGTAATACATGTCTGTATCGCCCACCTTGTTTTTATATTGACGACCAGAACATTTGCATTTGAGTATTATAGTTTTAACAACCATAAAGAGCTTGGACAAAGCGGTTTGTAATCGTACAGCAGCATGCAGCACCCCAAAATACCAACAATTCAACATTTCAGGGTATTGTTTGTGCACATTTCTTCGTGATCGCAAAAAAACTCTTACGGCATTCAATATATTAATTATTGAATTAATGCCTGTAGAGCTTTAATTATAATGTTGCTGGTCGTAGTGCGCTGTGATTCCATTATTGACCGTATTGCGGTTTATATTTAAAAACGTGACTTTTTTTCAATACGCAACCTGCCTTCTACGCACAAGTCTATAGCCAGTGTATATATAGTGCTCACGGCTCTCGTTGTCCGGGAATCCAAGTGATGTTTGCATTGTTTGCTGTATTTCGGGTCTTGCCTGACGGAGAAAGCTATTGTCCTCAGCAACACATAACAAAATGCAAAAAGTTGTGTAAGATTTACGTTTGCACCAGCAATTAGATAAATAATTGCCGCCTTGGGACCTAAAGTGGAAAGTGTCTAAGAGTACGAACCCGGTCACCACTACCATGGTAAGTTCGAAACACAACCCGAGGTTGCAGTCTTTCTTCAGGTCCTCTTCAATAGTATGTCGCTAGTGGTTCATGCGACCGCCGCTACAGCCATTAAGTACACGTGTCATCCGTTCAAAAACGCATTTCAATCGTTTTCTTGGAAAGTTTTCCAAATCACCTTGGCCGGATTTCACCGCGAGGTATGGATCTTACGAATCTAGATCCGAGCCGATGCACTTAATCCCGTTCGATCCCATTTCGCCTTGATCTCCTTGAATCAACGAAGAAAGCGAGAGAGAACAGAACACGGCCTATGATATTCTGGTAGCGAAACGACCCTAAAATATTGAGTACTCAATTTTGTTACGGATAACCGGCGCTTCTTTTTAGGAAGTTGACCTTCCGCGTTGCAGATCAGAAGGTGTGGCGATTCAACGTTTACGGACATCT
>NW_008246237.1:4189-5726 GCF_000281045.1 Saprolegnia diclina VS20
TCGACGCAGCCACTGTTGACAAGATCGCAGCGTCGCAAAACTTTACCAAGCACCCAAAACTAGCGATCGCAGCCTTCCACCTCTGCTCGGGCAACCCCGACGCTCATGTGTGCAACGACGAGTCACTCAACGGCCCCGGTGGTCGCGCAGTTTGCGAACGCATCTTGCGAGCTGTTGGGGATGTAGTCGGTCAGGCAGACGCTGCACGCTGTCAGAAGAGTGCGCGCCAGCGAGATGCCGGATCCGGGCGCATCGCTGCATGTGCCTCGTGCAACGAGGCACTCTACGAATGCGAAGATCAGATTGTTGACGCGGGGCCTGTCGAACACCTACCCACAGTGTTTCGCCTCGATGACTTCCAAGTTGCTCGGCTGCCGCGCGACAGCAAGCTCGTCTCCGACATTGTGTCGGTGCTCCGCGTTGATGGTGTGCACTATCATCTGAACCCAAGCCTTGTCCCAGACAAAAGCAACGTCGTGCTGTGCTCGATATGCGCCAAGGACCCGACGGCAGGGTCTTACAACGTTGCGCCCTTCAGTATCGCCAAGGGCCACGACTACGGGCGGTGCGAGACGTTGCCAAAAATCAGCGACGCTACCTTGCGGGCTATCACAGCTGCACGTGCGCATCATATTAAATATTAACCTTCTTGTGCGCCCACACCACGCAACCGCTCACTGCATTTGCTTTTTTGCGGATGGGCCGATCCAAGTCGCCAAGATTTTGCCTGAAGTCACGGACGGGCGACGATTCCATGTGACGTACGTCGGACCACACGAGAAGTGCGACGAGACGCTCAAGTCCATCCGTGAGCACCACGAGATCGTTGCAGACACCGCTTTTCGATTTCTTCACGTCTGGAAAGGCGTGGGCCATCCGGGCTACGTTGACGTCACTATCGACGACAGCACAGAAATGCGCGATCGCATGGCCGCTTCGGTCTCTCGTGCTTGAAAACTGCAGCCCTGGTACGTCGTCCACCCGTGGAAATCATACAAAGCTCTATCGATTTCATACCATTACAACAATAACACGCGTCTAGTTGACGGGGACGGCTCTCGATGCGACATACTTGTCGCCCAAACAAGACGGTCAAGCGCGACATCACGTTGCTCGATGACACCGGCACGATTAGCCTCACACTTTGGGTCGCATACGCCGAAACCGCGAAACCCGAGTGGCAAGGCCAGACCATTCTGGTTCACCAATGCGTCGTCGCCGAATATCTCTACGTGAAGTACTTGGCCACTACGTATCGAACCACACTTGATATCGACCCCCCAACACCCGAAGCTACTCGCCTCCGCCAATCGTTGCACCAACAAGGTCGTCTGCCTAGCACCAACTAAAATACATACCAGTAATCCATATGATTTCATCGTTCCTACCAGCCCACTCCCCTGGACCCTAGTGTCGCCCATGCACTCGCGACCTTAGTAGCTACTCTTCGGAAGGCACGGAAATGCGAGGTAGTCCATTATCATTTGAGGTCAGTCAAATCAAAAGGAATCGTTAGCAGGCCGATAACGTGTCCTTT
>NW_008246237.1:50756-52732 GCF_000281045.1 Saprolegnia diclina VS20
AAACGATGAGATCGTAGAGCAGGACGAGGCTGGCGGCGCCAAGACAGACGCGGAGCTGCCACGAGAGGCGAAGCATGCTTGGCAAACGCAATTGAACACTGACGTTGTCTCAACTTCCTGTCCACTCCGTTTCTCAACTTCCTGTCCACTCCAATACACTGTATGAATTGGTACAGCCTTAGTCACCCTTTAAGAGTGGGATTCAACATGTCTATAAAACCTGGCTGTCATACATATGTACACTACTCTGGGTTCCACTCGACACGGTGAAAACTCGATGCTCAGAATGTGAAGGATGCGGGGCTCGAGAAGGCGAATGCAGTCTTGTGTTGCCTCGTGCGCTGCAGTGGAGTTGGCGCCTTTTGACTTGCACCGGTCTCGTTCTGTCGCACGATGCCCCTGGATAATTGGCACGCGAAGCACTTGGCAAGTTTATGCTCTGCTCGGGACGTTTGCCGTTGGACACTAGTAGATGGATTCCAAAATCAAGTGGAATCCAGGACACTGCTTCGTGTTGGGAGGCCGCCGCTGCCCAAGAAGGGACTGGCGGGTGGGTTAAAATGAGTAGCATTGGTGAGCGTGCTGCTTGGAGACGACTTCTTTGGAAATGCGCTTGGACCGCAGGTCTTGGACGTTGATAGTTGCTGCCTCGCTAAAACGGGAACCGACGTTCGGGCACCGGCTGAAGATGGCGCACGTGCTGTGGACAAAAGCACCGCTTCAAGCGTGCCGCGTGAAACTACTCCTTTCATCGGGAGGTAGCCGCATGACACTCGTGGGCAAGGACAGCGATCCCGCCAAGTGACTGTCCATGCAACGGGTCTCCGCCAAATCCATTGGTCGGACGACGGCAGCACGAGAGCGTCGGTCAAAGGCTCCAGGGTCAACACCGCGGCTCGTACTGCAACTTTTCTTCGATATGCTGTCACACCGGACCCTTGGGCGAACCAGAGCGCTGCGCCTCTTTGCGTGAGTAAAGTTATAGCCAAAGCAATACGACAACATAGACTGTCGTGAGAGGAATGCCACCGACTTGGAAGACATAAAAATCAACTTTTGCATGCGTCATCCAAAGCTAATGAATGGTCGGCGCTGGCGATGGTTGTGTCATGGCTTCAAACATCAGCGTGTCTTCTTCGTCGACCGTATCCCGCGAGCCCTGGAGTCGACCAAGCATAACCGCGACGACGAGGCTCATCACGCCCAGCGCCACCGCCGTGGCCGCCAGCGCATTCGCATCGCGTTGAACCTTGGCGGGAAAGGTCGTGTGGTAGCATACATCCGCGGACGTCGAGCTATACTGCGGCTTCATCATGACATAGCGACACGCAGGGCTCAATTCCGGGTAGACCTTCTGACTGCGGTACTGGATGCAGAAGGGCCCAAGGTTTGCGGCCCACGCGGTCGATTCGCAGTTGTCGTCAATCCAGTCGCCAAGCGCAGACGTCTCGCGCGTCCGTTGGCAGCCGTCGCAGAGCGTACTCAACGTCGGCTCGACTGTCAACACACTTGACGTCACGTGGCGGCAAAAGTCCGTCAGCGTCGTCGAGTTGGTCATCGGGACGTCAAAGAAGGTTGTGTTGAGCGAGGCGCTTGCAAGTCGGATGATATTGCCGGACGTGGCGTTGATGAGCCCGAACCGGAGGACGGCGCGCATCGGGAAGCTGTCGCAGTAGACGTGGCCGCGCTTGGCGCAGTACGCTTCGTCAAAGCGCTGCTTGAGTGTCATGTCCTTGTCGTCCGTTGACTTGCAGTTGAAGTTATCCGGTTCCGTCCACAGGTACACGTTCTGTGGGTAGGCGCCGTCGAACATCATGACTTCCAGAGAGGCACGGTCGAAGGTAGCGCGCTGGAGAAGTGGCTCGACGTCATGAGCGCTCTCGAAGGCCGTGGCAGCAATGGCCGTGAGAAGCGCGACGTGGAGCAGGCTCAGCCACACGAGCGGCGTCAGCGTCGCCAGCTTGGACGCGCGAAAG
>NW_008246238.1:0-13919 GCF_000281045.1 Saprolegnia diclina VS20
AAGAGGTCGCACCGCGCGCCTGCCCCTACCCCGTTCCCTCTGTCGGATACTAACTAGTAGGACAGTGGGAGTCGGAATCGCTGCCTGCATTACCACCCGCGGTGCGCGTCGTTCTATTCTTCTTGAGGTTGAAGTGCGACGACGACGAGCAGAGCTCCGGTGGTCCAAGGACGCAGTCTCGACGGGTGCGTCATCGTCTCGTACGCCACGGACCATGCATACGTCACTCGTAAGAGCGATAACCCAACCGAGTGCATGGAGTGCAAGGACATTAGTTAGTATAAATTATATGTCAACGCTAGTGTTTTTGTATTAAGAGATAGGGTATTGATTTGATGAGTTGCTGCGCAGACGCTGTGACCGTCATTGATCCGAACCCTAGTCCTTCCTCCTCGCTGACGCGCTCAGCCGACTTGCGACCTTTCGCCGACCCGAAATATCGAAGGCGAAAACCCACCAATCAGCGACGTCATGAAATACAGAAGGCGGACGGTGGCGCCAAGCGAAGAGGCCGCGCGGCCATCGAGCAATGCTGTTCACGGTGACCAAGAGAGGTAGACGCAGGCCACCGGTGTAAGACGGAAGTACATGCTGGTCATCTCTGCGGTGCTCGCATCGACCTCGTGTCTCGTGGCTCGTCTGGCCCTTGGAGCCAGCTCTGTGAGCCGGATGGCAACTCGGCCTGGCTACAGTGTAGCCGCGACCGGCCGGGCACTGTCTTGAGTCGAACCAACGTGGACAGCTTGCTGCGGCAACTGCTTCAACGGCGCATTGCCTTCGGTGACGCCGGCGATGAGCGCCAAGACGGTCCTGCTCGTGCCCTTTTCGATCGAGTACGTGGCGCCAGCACAATGTGTTGTCGCTGACGCTCAACGCTAGGATGAGTGCGCGCTGGGACCTCGCGGCGGTTGTGCGCACCGGACCCGACATGGCCGACATCCATATTTTTGGGCCGCGCCGCAACCACGGCCAAGAGGTCGTGACCAAGATGGAGGCGTTCGCTCGCGTGCTTCTGGGCCCGTGCCGTCTCCGCCAGACGCACATGCCGCTCACACGACGCGTGCCGGCGCCCGAGCACTACGCTGCCTACATGGCATCGAACCTCCAAGCCTTCTTGCGCGCGTGTCGGGCACACACCAGCGACAACGGCGTCCTCCACGTGGGCTGGATGCACGACTTTGCGCCAGCGTGCGACTACGACAACGTCATGGCCATGCACGCATTAGCACGCGCGCACCAGGTGCCAAGCCTGTTTGCCGAATGGACTCGTATCGGCTGCACGACGCAAGCTGCCCCACCGGCGAAAGCGCGCCAAGAGCTCTCGGCCTGTAGCAGCCCAGCGTCGGTCGAGGAAGCTGGACCCAGCGCCTCAAAGCGCAAGGTCAACAGCGAAGACTCGCCGTCCAAGACAACGTAAAAGAAGGCCAAGCAGGAGTACATGTAGCAGGGTGTCAACTCGAGTTGAGTAGCACGCTGCTCATTATATTAATGCACAATTTTGCTTGCGACGTCGTGTTCTATAAGTCCTAGCTGATAAGTCCTCGCTGATAAGTCCTAGCTGATAAGTTGGTCGTCGTAGTCGATGTCTAATCACACAGCAATCGATGCTGATGGAGCCAAGCAAGGAGGTCACCGCCCAGGTCACGCCGCGTGTCTACCCCTACCCCGTTCCCTCTGTCGGATACTAACTAGTAGGACAGTGGGAGTCGGAATCGCTGCCTGCATTACCACCCGCGGCTATTCTTCTTGGGCTTGAAGTACGACGACGACGAGCCGAGCTCCGGCGGTCCAAGGACGCAGTCTCGACGGGTGCGTCATCGTCTCGTACGCCACGGACCATGCACACGTCGCTTGTAAGAGCGATGAGCCAACCGAGTGCCTGGAGTGCTAGACTAGTGTGAGCTGTGTTTTTGTACCAAGCGATGATCATAATGGCTTGAGAAGTTGCGGCGCAGAGGCTGTGACCGTCATTGGTGTAGCTCGTCTGCAATGACCGCCTCCTTCCCGAGACGAGCTGACGGAGGTCCTCTTATGGGCGTGTGCTGTCGGCGAAGGGTGCATACCAGAACCCTAGTCCTTCCCGCGCTTTCGGCCGCCTAAAATATCGAACACGAAATCCCACCAATCAGCGACGGCAGGAAAAACAGAAGGGGACATTAACATTTGCTCGTGGTCGCTGTACGTTGCATCTATTTTTTTAAATGTTTTTATTTGGTATAGGGGGAGAGGTGTGGGAAGATAGGAGATTTAAAAAAAGAAGCTAACCACGAGCAGACCATTTGACACCCAAAACAGAAGGCGACCGTCCAGCGACGCCAAGAGGCCGCGCGGCCAGCGAGCAATGGTGAGCATGGTGACCAAGAGAGGAGGATATCTCCATGTAGGATGCTCTGCTGTGCGTCAAGGACGCTGCAGTAGTGCTCGCATCGACCTCATGGCTCGTCTGGTCTTGGAGCCAGCTCGATGGCAACTCTGCCTGACTACAGTGTACATGTCGGCAGGACGCTCTTTCGTGTCTCTCATTCGACACTTGGCCACGATGCAGTGTACGCAGTGCGCACCGATGCAAGCGCTTCTGCACCGTTGAGTAGGCGCCGAGGATGCTGAGAACGCGGCGAGCCTCGACGCGCTCCTCGCGTCCAAGGTACCGCGTCGTCGCACTCGCATCGTCCTACCAACTCCGTGTCTAGTGCTACGTCGGCTGCACGGTGGCCGACGCCATCGCGCGCCTCTCCGCCTACGAGCACGTCCAGACGACCCAAGCGCGCAACGCGGTTTTCTTGTTGCGCCTCGCGGCCTTTGAGCAAACGATCAGCGACATGGCCATCGAGTACGTTGCTCGTCGAATGCAACGACCGCGTACTTGTGTTAGCATCCACTACCTCAAGAAAGAAGCCACAGTGGTGGAAGGCGTCGTGTTCACCGCCGACGTCGACGCTCTCCTCCGTCGGCCCGGTGCGCTCAGCTCCTTTAAAGCGCTGGCCGACGAGCCTTGCGTCCGCGCCATGTTTGCCGCGCACCGTCCGCGCTTGACGGACGCGTATGCCGCCTTCGACGATCATATTCGCAGGTTCATCGGGTGTAGGGTCTTCCAGCGCTGTCTTGTTGCGCGCTTCATCACGCTGCGCTTACCCGACGCCATCGCGGCGCAGGCGGCCAACACCGACGCCAACGCGCGGGCCAACGCCGCCGCCGCCGTCGACACGTGCACTACCGAGGCTGAGCAAGCGTGGGTACTCACGGTCATGTAGGCTGGACGACTTTACGTCTGCTGAATTGAACAGCGTTTTGCGGTGCAAAATGACGGCTTCGAATGACACGACCAACTTCAACTTGCTTAGGGCGCTGCTGGAAGAACGGCAAAGTGACAGCAACGATTTCTATCTCTTCCACTCGAACGTCTTTAGCTGGGTGTCGAGAGAGCGGTCCCGCAATGCGACCCGCGACATGGACGGCAAGGTCCTACTCGTGCCCGTCGCGACTAAGTACGTTGGCCGGCATCCGCGCATGTTTGCTCGACTGCGAGTAGGGCCCGATGGGACCTCGCAGTCATCGTGCGCACGGGACGCAGCGCGGTAGACATGCACATCTTTGGCCCGCGGCGCAAGTGCGCGGACAAGGTCACGGACAAGGTCGAGGGCTTGGTGCGGACTCTTCTTGGCGCGTGCGAGATTCGCCACGTCCACATGCCGTTGACGTCGATCAAGGTCGCCAAGGAGTTCCATTTTGCCTATATGGCCGTCACCCTCCGAGCGTTCCTGCGCGAGCACGCCAAGCGTAAAACGATGACCTACAGCAACCATGGCGTCCTGGACGTCGACTGGATCCACGACTTTGCGCCGACGCACAGCTACGACGACATCATGGCCATGCATGCATTTGCACGCGCGCACCACGTACATTGACGGCGGTTTGTTTTGTAAATTTATATCTGCTGCTAGACGCAAGCTGCCGAACTGGCAGACGTCGCTGGAGCGATCCGAGATCTCTCGGCCTCGGCCTTTAGCGGCCTGGCGTCGGTCACGGCAGCTGAACCCAGCGCGTCGAAGCGCAAGGCGCTGTTGTCCAAGACAACGTCGAAGAAGGCCAAGAACCAGTAGCCAGCGTCGACCCTTCGCAGAATGCTGCGCTCAACAGGTATGAATGCCTGTTCTTGCTTGCGACTAAGTGTTCTAGACGTCCTACTAGTAGTTGATAAGTCCTAGTTGATAAATCTTGGGCCTTAGCATCCTTGGCTGCCATTCGATCCCTAACCCGAACCCTACCCGAGCCCTCCGCCGATCGAATTTGAATTCATCGGGTTTAAGATAATACTGCTCTACGTCAAGTCACGTACTAGTATCCGATACACTTGTGGATACTGGTACTATCCTAATCGTTTGCACATTTAAACACGAGACGAAACACATGGACTGGGATTTTCTCACAAAACAGTCTGGTACGATCCAACAGAGATAAATATGAGTGGCTACGACGCCGAGGACCAGCTGCCGCTTGTGACCATGTCGAGCTCGGCGTTGAGGAGCTTGACAATGTACGGAAACGCCGGGCGGCGGTGCGGGTTGCTGTGCCACGCAAAGCGCATGAGCTTGGCGAAATGGGGCGGGCACGACTCGGGAATGACGGGGCGCACGCCGCGGACGACCGCTTCCTCGACCGCGAGCGCGCTGCCCGGAATGTCGTCGTACGGCTGGCGACCGGTCATGAGCTGCCAGCAAATGATACCAAAGCTGTAGACATCCACTTTGAGCGAGTAGGTCGAGAGCTCTTGGTCGACGAGCAGTTCGGGCGCGGCCCAGCACACGGTGCCGACGCGCGACGTCATGGTGAGGCTCACCACCTCCTCCGAGTGGTGTCCGAGGAGCGACACGAGGTTGCTTCGACTCGCCGAGAACGTAGCGCGCTGCGAGTGCGGCGAGAGCAGCGTCGTCGTTATCGACTCGAGCTTGCGCTCGACTTCGTCTTCGTGAAAGAGCCGCGACAAGCCAAAGTCCACGAGCTTGAGCACGCTGCGGGTCTGGTCGAACACGCAGTTGAGCGGCTTGAGGTCCCTACACATGCAAACCATGAAGCCTGTGTTTACCTAACCCTACAACCGGAAAGGACGCACCGGTGGATCACAGGGACATCAAGTGTATGCAAAAACGCCATGCCCGACGCAATCATGAGCGCGTACTGCAGCACTTGCACATACGGGAGGTCGGGGGCCAAGACGTCTTGAAGCGTGCCGCCGCCAAGGTACTCGCAGACCAAGTAGAGGTGGCTTCCAGACGTATAGCAGCCGTACGTGGCCATCACATTGGGGTGCACGAGTTGCGACGCGAGGTAGGCCTCTTCTTGGACGCCGTTGAGCGTCACGTGGGTCGAGTCCCGCTCGAACCGAAAGGTCTTGACGGCGACAGGAATACCGTCAGCGGCCGTCGTGGGCAGCAGCGATGAGTTGCTGTTTTTCGGGCGACAGGTATGGCAGCAGTACCAGTGCTCGGCGGTCCGCGACGGGTACCACATGGCCTTGACAACGATGGCAAAGGCGCCTTGGCCAAGGACTTCGAGCGGTTCGTCAAACTCGATCGAGCTCGGTCGAATCGCTTTGAGGGATAGACCCAGATCAAAGCGCCACCGGACGCGGAAGAAGCTCCAGATGGTTACGACGCACGTGAGGAAGCCTTGGAGGTCGTAGGGGATAAACGCAAGCGACACACGCATGACGCGGGCGAGGCGGTCGTCGTCGTCGTTGGTCGGCACGCCGTTGGGCGGGGACCACCCGGGGGTTTGATGCGATACGATCAAAATCGCATATACAAAGAGGGAGCAGCCCCACGTGAGTACGTACACGCCAATGTAGTAGTTGGCGACCGACTTGATGCTCCGCCGGGCATGCGTCGGGTAGAGACCCTGGACTTTGGCCTTGATGCGAAACGCAAGAAAGGTCACAAGGCCGAGCCCAATGAACGGCGCATACAGATTGTTGAGCGTCTGCGTCTCGGTGCTCATGCACGTCCACGGGCTGTAGCGCGACGGCGTTGTCATCGAGTTGCCTTCGACGAGCTTGGCCCACGCTTCAAAGTCCGGGTCCATGGTCGGGATCGTCGACAACGTCACGGCAAGCGCAATCGCAAGCGAGAGCAGAAAGGCCCCGATAATGAGCCGACACGTTGACCGCGCATGGACTTTGGTGTCGACGAGCAGCTCGGGCGGCGCGGCCACGGACCGGTACAAGCGGTACGTAATTGCGACCGTGAAGATGATTTGCATGAGATTCATGGTCGTCGTGAGCGTGCTCGAGACCTCGCCGCAGTACCAGATCAGTGGCGTGCCCAGTTTGAAGATGGATTGCCCGGAGAATGTCTTGCTTACTGCAATGTAGAGGCGCGAGACGAGGTACCCGCCTTGCGAGAGCATGAGCGGCAGCACGAGCGGTATCGACGTCGACCGCACGGACGGCTTGAGCATGTAGGCAACGACGATGATGGCGAGCGAGATGAGCGAGAGCGCGCGGCAGGCGGTCGGGATGCTGAACGGCGCCATGAGGTGGTCGTGGTGGACGGTCGTGTTCGCCGCGTTGTCTGTGCCTACGTACATGCCAATGGCGGCGAGGACAGCGACGGCGAGGCAGAGGATCACAATAAACGCGATCGCTACAAGTTCGCTGAGCGAGACGCTGCGGCAGCACCACCACGGCGACCGCGACGACGGCGATATGTCGCTGGCCGACTGCACAAAGGAGAAGCCGCTCTCGCTGGCGTTGGACGGAGCAGGGGACGGCTCGTCGAGCCGAATGGCGTCGATGAGGGTGTGCATGCTGCTACCGCGTCATCAATTAGAAATGGGGCGCGCCATCCAGCGCCACCTGTTGTTGCCATGGGCGACGCTGAACTTTTCGCCATAGATTACCAAAGCCATTTGAAAATAAAAAGGCGCTTGGCCACTCAAATATCGCGGATTTCACCAGAGTTGCCATTTGCCATCTGATATCTCGGTGGACTCTAGAGTTGCGTTGGAGTTTTTGAGTTTGAGTTTGCCCTTGCACATGGCGAGTTTGCCGTTGGACTTTGCACTTGTATCCAGAAGCTGCGTACTGATCGTTGAGACGACACGAGCCCCCCGCGGTCTCTCCGTGGCGCAACGACGTTGGACGTGGCCGGAACGACGCGAGCTGCGACTGCTCCGAGATGCTCCGGTTGCTGTACACACGTACTAGTAACAAATAGACGTTGGTCCAGCTGGAGTCGGTATCGATTGACGCGTCAAAGTCTGAGTGGCTCGTTTGACGGCGCGAGTGGCTGCATACTTGAAGCGCCGACCCAAGCAAGAGCCTGGGCGACAGGCGCCATCGAAGCAAACGAAGTGCAGCATCCGCTGCGCTTGCTGCGGTCCCCGCAACACGTTTCTTCTACCGGTAGACCTACAGTATTCTTGTCGACGGAAGAGTTGACGAGGGCAAATGTTGTCGCAGTCAAACAAAAGAAAACAGACAATAATATATTGCACAAAAGGTGGACTTCAAGGAGTCCTTCAAGCTTGGACCCACGCACGATCTTGAAGCTAGAGTAGCAGCGTGACGCACCCTGCGGACTACTGTGGACAGTACGATAAGCCGCCCTCGGGCGCGCCTCGCGCTGACGACGACGTTGGGCAAGGGGCATTGCCGAAGCGGCTTCGGCGGATGTGTGGCCCACATACACTGCAAACGCTTACACTGTATGTAATCGCAGGGTCGGCTGCAGAGACATTGCTCTCGGCTCCTTTGTCCATGTCGCTGCATCCACGACACCATGTAAACGCAAGCAGCTCGTGGGCAAACAGCAAGCTCGAGTAGCGCTACGGACTCTGTTGGGTACCACAAGGCGCGACCATGTCCTCTCAACATCCTCTTCGCTGCTGACTCCTGGTTCGGTGTGGCCAGCGAGAGAAGTCCGTGACGTGGCAAAGCCCCATTACAGCATCGTTTCCGACGACCTATTTTTGGCGAGCGTGGCTGGTTTGCCCGAGAGCCGATGCTGTCGCTCAACACGTATGGCCTCGCGCGGCCGTCGCTCAACCAGGCGAGCAGCGTGCACTTGCCGCGGCTCCAGGCGTCGCCACACCATAGCAATGCGGCGGCGTCCGTCGGCAAGCTCGCGCAGCAGCGCCGCAACATCCATCCGCTCTTCCAGACCAGCGGGTCCGTGGTCATTCGTGACAACCCAGTTGGATAGATTTGTAGCTTTGACTACGGCCGCGTCGTCGATTTCCAGGACCTGGGGCTGCATCTGAGCCCCGTGAAGCGGCCGTTGGCCAAGCACATGGACTTTACGAGCACGTTCATCGAAGGCCCGTTCACCGACTCGAGCCTCGGGTCGCTCGACATGAAGTACCTAACATCGCAGATATATAGATTGTCATATACTCTGTGGACTAGAAAGAAGCGGCTGGTGCTGAGCGACCGACTCCAAGCCGAGCGCAAGGTTCGCACAAAGGACAAATACGACGAAAAGCAGCTGGTCTACCATCTCGATGTTGACGCGGACAATGGTGTCTTATATCGTGTACTAGCAATTGAGCTTTAAGCGCGAGATTCGCCGCGAGCTCCGGGAAAAGCGGCGGCTGGAGATGCTCGAGCAAGCGGCGGCAGCGACAACGATCCAGCGCTATGCACGCGGCATGCTCACACGCAATCGCTTGTGGCGACAACACCTCGCGGTCCAGAACGCCGCGGCCACGCGCATTCAAGTACATTTTTGTATTTTGAGAGTATCGAACCACGGACCGATTGTAGGGATTTTGCCGGTCCCACATGCAAATCTTTGACGCCAAGTGCCAGCTCCAGCGCATCAAAGTAGAGTCTTTTCGATCGGACGACCACTGCGTCTCAGATACTGGTAGCAACGGCGCTGGGACGACGCCGCCGCCGTCATCCAGCGGCGCGTTCGGTCGTTTCTGCAGCGGCAAGCCGCCAAACGAGAGCTTGCGCGCCGCCGGAAAGCTCGCGACGACCGCCGTCAAGAAATGCTGCTGCGGGCCGACCGCGTGCGAGCTGCCGCCGCGACAACGATTCAAAAAATCATACGTGGCATCCTCGTGCGTCGACACGTGCAAGCAAAGAAGCTACTGCACGACCGGTCTCGCATCTCGCTCTCCCGCGAACAACGGGACGCTGCCAAGAAGCCAGCAAAAGCCAAGGCGCCACCCCGTCTCGCACCAAGTACTCGTATTCTTGGGGTCACCTGTTGAAAAAGACGTCTTATGGCAACTGGACTAGAACCGCCCAAGAAACGCGGGGTGCGCAACGACGGCATGTACGCGCGTCGCGTCTCGTCGAGCGAGACGCTGCCGACCGAGTAGCCACCATCGACGCTTCTACGATCGCTGATTGAGCGCCGCGTACGCCGCGTGAAACTAGCAATAAATAATTGTCTTTGTGTTGAACTTGACCACACGGCAGATGGCACCTTGGGGAGTCTCTTCTCATACGCTGTTTTGGCTTTTCCGTGGAGTTGAGCAATCTCGTCGGGCGTGTATGTCCTAATCGCTCAAGTGACGCACCTTGGTACATGCTCTTGTCTACCGGCCAAACGCTGCCTTTTGGCTCTGCGCCACGACGTCGCGCTGTCGGGTTTCGTCTGCCTCGGCCTGACGACCAAAGATGTCGTCACCAGATATCCACACTACATCACTTCAATTATAGTACGAGACAGTCTGAGCTATACCTGCCGTCAACGTCTGCGCCACGTCACGCAGCAGTGGGCGAAACGCGTTGGCCTTTTCGACGTGCAATCTCTGCTCTTCTTGACCGCGTTCGTCGTAGGCGGTGTCGTGGGTGTAGACTAGTTGCAAGCATGAGCGGCCACGTCCAACAGTCGGCAAACGACCTCCACACAGCGTCTTGGCGATGTCCAACAGTAGCGGTGTGAGTGCATTCATGTCATCAAGTTCGACGCAGGGCGCCTCAACGACGGGTACAGATGCCTCGCGTGTCGGCTAGGACAGACGACTGGTGAGCGAGCACACCACTGCCAATGAAGAAAAATACCGTGAAAAAGTCGGACTCTTTGGTCAATTGCAGGTCTTGCCGAATGGTCGGGAGGCTCCAAGTCTCGAGAAGCTCTTGCAGTGTCGACACTTGAAGCGTCTACGCACAAGGAATCAGCGCACAGCATTTGCGTCAGCAATCGACCGGTTGGTGCACGGCGCGCAGGACATCGTCGAGCGACTGCGCACGCAGCAACGGACCTCTGTCAACCCAAATACTGGTCAAGGCCTCACCACACGACGCTTACGCGAGGTCTACGAGCGCGAGTGCAGTGAGGTCCGGCAAGAGTCGATCGGCGCCGACGAGGAAGAGCTGGTCCCAAACAAACAGCAGAACATCCTTGGTCGCAATGCCGACAAAAAGCTGCTCTACAAACGGAGACAAGAGCGGCAGCCACGCCTACGCATTCGAGTCATTCTGCCGTCTCGTACGATGTTCCGCCACCTCGGACGAAGCGGAGCCCAGCACCGAGACCAAGTGGGTGTGTAGCGGTGGATCAATGCGATGCAGTGCGTCCAGACACGGCGCGACAGCGTTCGGCAGCCGCGGCCGCGGAAGACGCAGCAAGACGCAGTAGGCTTCGACGAGGGTTGACACCGATGTCGTGCCATAGACCAGGAGTAGAGGTACACACAGAGCATACATGGCGTCGTTGCGCGCATCAGGCATGGCGCCAATGGCGTGGGCGTACGAGAGGACCGTCTTCATGGCCATCCACGACTCGCGGAATGCCGTCGTTATGAGCGCGGAAGAGGCCTCGAGGATGCGGCGACACGTGTCGGTAATGTCGGCGTCCAAAAGCGAAATGGTGGCGACGCGGTCGATGACGCAGGCGGTGTCGTACCGCACCCGCAATGGCGCGTCCGCTAAGAAGAGCTGCCATGCCTACGCGAGTATGAGGCGGGCGACGTAGACATGCACGGCCACACGTGTCGGCGAAAGGCTACGGGAAACGGGGTGTTGAGAAGGAGACGCAGCAAACTGCGCTGCTCGGGTGGCAGCCCCACGACGAGGGTCGCCGCGGCGTCGGCAGCGGCATCGAGCAGCAAGGTTTTCTACCGAAATGGGTTCTTTTACTTGGTGGAGAAGACGAACCTTGGTTGCCTCGGGTGGTGCAGTAGCGTACGCGCTCTCGACGGCTCTGCTGAGATGCTGCAGGATTTCGTGGTGACGATAGAGTCGATCGACAGGAGTAGAAAGTAGTACATGATCGAGTACAGTGGTGACATGCTGGAGGAAGCGGCCGTGCGCTGCGTCGTCAGCCACGTGAAGCTCGACCTGCGCCATCACGAGCGCCCGCTCGTCGTCGCCGAGGTCGGAAAAATACTGTTGTCTTATCGATAGTCTCGTCCCAGGAGCGGTGGCCTACCTTGGTCTTGTGCTGCTTGAGCACGGTTTGCACGCGCGAGTAGATACCATCCTGGAGGCGTCGCCAGTCCTGGCTTTGACGCACCGCGTCCCTTGCCTCGGCGAGCCACGCAAGATCCATCCAAAGTAATCTTATTGGGGGGCGTCAAAAGGTTGGAAAGAAAATCGCCAAATATGACGTGGCACGACGACGCGCGAATGCAAGATCTGCAGTTTTCGGTCGACAATCATCAAGTAGAGTGAACGATGTACTAGTAGCCAAGCCACCTAGCACTCCTTTCGGGATGGGTGGACGGACGATAACCACAGCGTTGGCGACCAGAAACTTGGGAGTTTGATAGTATGAAGGTAAAGTCGTGCGCGTACGTGCGATGGTTGACCGAGCAGAAGCCTCTGTCACACCCAAGGGATGTAATAGAAAGCGCCTCGGTGAAGGCCGCCCAAGGATACCGGACGCGAGGCAGTCGAAAGGATGTCGATGGAGGGTGATTGCCCACCGCTCCCAAGGACGCACTCGAGCTTTTGGTCAGCATGACGACGGCCATCGAGAAGCTCACGCAGCAGTCGACGGCGACGCAGCGCGACGTCCTGAACCATGTGCAGCCGCTGCGGTGCCATTAAAGAGGACCTCATACTCCACTACCAGCAGTTGTAGCTCCGCTGGACCGCCGACGACTCGTCCGACCCGAGCACTTTGACATGCGCTTGTTCCAGCTTACGTTCACCGACCCGGCCACTGTGTGGGTGCGCACCTAGTTTACGGCTGGCAACTCGTTCAAGACGCTTGGCTAGAGAGTTGACATCCAGGAACGGCTCCGTGAATATTGTCCAACCTCCGCCAAAGCAACTGCGCGGGTGGGCTGAACGAGTACGTCCAACTGCTCCGCAAGATCATGGCGCGAGTGACCAACAAGATCACGTATTTCATCCGTGGCCTCAAGTCGCAGACAAAGATGGAGCTGGTCTCCGCGAGATCGGCTTTCCCTCGAACGCATGTCGGCTTTGAACGTGCATTTTGGCGACGAGCGTGAGCTCAATGATCGTTGTGACCAGGACGCCATGGACGAGGCCAAGCCGCGCCGCAGCAGGGATCATCCCAGTGAGGTCCTGGTGTTGTCGATCCCAGTGAAACCGACCAACGAGCGTGCAGGACCAACCCTCCCGACTACCAACCCGTCCGACGTCCTCTCGGACGATGAGGGGACGAGGCTCTCAAGCAAGAAGAGCTTGCCGCTCTCTCAAATGAAGAAGGCTCGCCCGAAGCCTTGCCGTCCCCCCGTGCCCATCCCTACGTCCGAGCCCGTCATGGACGTGTACGGCATGGTCATAAGCTGGACATGTACATCGCCGACGATGCCTCGGACGAAGGCAGCGACGCTGCAAGCCTAATAGTGCCGTGTGTGACGCCTCAGAAGCGCTGTCCGACGTCACTGACCAAGAACTCGTCGACGTTCTTGTGGCGCTTGAGGACCTGCACATCATCGAGACGCTCTGTGCCAACATGCGTTTTGGCCAAGACCCGGTCTGGAAGGTAGTTTTGATTTCTCCGACGAGGATGCGGCCCCGAGTATGTGTTCTTCAGCCCGCCCAAGTCGTCCAAACCGCCTGCGAAGACGACCAAGGTGCAAGTCAACACAATGGCCACGTCCCACTGTTGTACAAGAGCTCATGATCCCCAACGGCGCGATTTGACGGCCATGGCGCTCGCACCTTCCTCAATTGCGGTGCGATGAACCAACAATGATATGCGATACGTTTGGCGGCTCGATCGTCGAGGCTGTCGAAGACTCAACAGCAGCGTCCAGAAGCAGGTCAACCCGTGTATGTCGTCGCGATCGGCAACCACACGTTCCCGCAGCTTGAGAAGATCGCGTGGGACTTTGTCGACACCATTTCCGTCGTTCTACGAGTACTATGTTGGACACTTGAGCTTGGAGGCAAAAGGAAAACTGAATTCGATCGACCATTTACAAAGCTAAACCTAAACCCGCTCGTAGAGGCTTAGCAACTTGAACTTCATCTTGAACTGCAAGTTGTCATGGAGAAGAGAACACACGCGCTGGATCGCGGATCCCAGCCGTGACATACTACCTCACGATCAACTGGCGCACTCGGCTGTCAACCCCAAGCCGCCAGTGCGCCGTTTCGGTTGCCACCGCGCCTGACGAAGAGCACCTACGCGGTCCGGTCGGAGGAGGACTGTCTCATTAACGCCACTGTTGCAGAGCTTGTCGAGACGCGGTCCAAGACTCTAGCGTAGGTGGTCGTCGAGGAGTGACGCCTTCCTGAACACTATGGGGTCCGCCTCTCGCCCATGGAGAGCTACTGCTCGACGACTTTTTGGTTCCTCAACAAGAGATGGATCCAAGTCTCCACTAGCGCTTGCGTCGCGAACGTCTTTGGGTGCCCAAACGCAGCGGTGATGGCGAGCTGCCGTCGCGAGCCCAGTATGTCAAGTCGCTCTCGTCACAGTTGGGAATATATTTGTGTCTGATTGAACAATCCGCACAGCAAAAGATAAGCGCAGACACAGCAATTC
>NW_008246238.1:39449-40283 GCF_000281045.1 Saprolegnia diclina VS20
GGCTTCTTCATCTCATTCCCGCTGCGCCGCAAGTTCATCATCGACATGCGCCTCCTCTTTCCCAGTGGCACGGCGACGGCGTACATGATCAAGACGCTCCATACCTCCAAGGAAGTCGTCGAGTATCAGTGGAACCTCCTCCTCAAGGCCGGTGTCATCTCGTACTGCTGGAGCATCTTCCTCTTCTGCTTTGACGGCTTTGGCTCGTTCCCGATCTTCGGCATGAAGGCCGCGGGCTTTGGCTGGACGCTGGACTGGGCGCCGGGCACCTTCGCCATTGCGCTCATGTTGCCGCTGCGTGTTATGTGCTCCATCTTCTTCGGCAACATCGTCGCGTCCGCCATCATGACGCCGTACCTCAAGGCGTACAAGCTCCACGACTGGTTCGAGGCCAAGGACGTCTCGGGGCTCAAGGCGTACTACACGTTCACGGCCGTCTCGATCATCTGCGTCGACGCCGTGTACTGCATCTTCAAGATCGCCTACATGCTCTACAAGGTCTACACCAAGAAGACGCCTCTCCAAGAGGCCCACGAGGTCAAGGGCGACGAAAACGACGAGCTCACGCACGCGCAGCGCCAGGCGTACCTCGACAAGATCTTTGACGCCGCGCACGTTCCGACGTGGAGCTGGATCAGCGGCCTCATCGCCTTTGCCGCTGTCTCAGTCGTCGTCATCTCGCTCGTCTTCCCGCAAGTCCACTGGTACAAGATTCTCGTCTGCTGCCTCCTCATCCCGATCTTCGCCATCGGCATCGTCCAGGGTGTCGGCATGACCGACTGGAACATCTCGAGCGCTGTCGGCAAGCTCATCCTCTTCATCATCGGCTCGTGG
>NW_008246238.1:44548-45351 GCF_000281045.1 Saprolegnia diclina VS20
ACGGCCACCGCGCACATGATCAAGACGCTCCATACCTCCAAGGAAGTCGTCGAGCACCAATGGAACATCCTCCTCAAGTCGGGCGTCATCTCGTACTGCTGGAGCATCTTCCTCTTCTGCTTTGACGGTCTTGGTTCGTTCCCGATCTTTGGCACGAAGGCCGCGGGCTTTGGCTGGACGTTCGACTGGGCGCCGGGCACTTATGCCATTGCGCTCATGCTTCCGTTCCGCATCATGTACTCGATCTTCATCGGCAACATCGTCGCGTCCGCCATCATGACGCCGTACCTCAAGGCGTACAAGCTCCACGACTGGTTCGAGACCAAGGACGTCACGGGTCTCAAGGGCTACTACACGTTCACGGCCGTCTCGATCATCTGCGTCGACGCGCTGTACAGCATTGTCAACATTGGTATCATCCTCGCCAAGTCGTGGATGAACAAGAAGACGCCCGAGACGACCGAAGCGCAAGATCCCAAGACGTCGGGCGCCAACTCGATCACGGAGACGCAGCGCCAGGCGTACCTCGACAAGATCTTCGACTCGGTGCACATCCCGGCCTGGCTCTGGCTGAGCGGCCTCCTTATCTTTGCCGCTGTCTCGGTCGTCGTCATCTCGCTCGTCTTTGAAGAGGTCCACTGGTACAAGATTCTCGTCTGCTGCCTCCTCATCCCAATCTTCGCCATCGGCATCGTCCAGGGTGTCGGTATGACCGACTGGAACATCTCGAGCGCTGTCGGCAAGCTCATCCTCTTCATCATCGGCTCGTGGTCGGAAGATGGCTCGATCATTGCGTCGCTCCT
>NW_008246238.1:56794-60133 GCF_000281045.1 Saprolegnia diclina VS20
TGCCAGTGGTCGCCATGCAAGCGCTTGTACGAACGCCTCATATTCAATTCAAAATCCATTCAATCACTTGTTTCTACTACACGGTTTGACCTTGCTTCGACTACGAAGCTTCACGAGGTGACACCCTGTTGGTCTCGAGACCTACTGAAAGGTCGCGTCGCACACGCGCTTGATGAGGTCGTCGTCGGCAGCCTGGGGCATCGTGACGGTCAGGAGCGGGTCGACCTCCATCTCGCGCGCGATCGCAAAGCACGCATTGTCGTTGCGGCCCCACGCGCGGCGTGAGACGCCGTTGTTGACGTCCCAGCGCAACATGCTCGCGGCCTTGCGCTCCGCGGCCTGCGACCCGTCGAGCACGTGGCCGAACCCACCGTTCATGACCTGGCCCCAGCCGCAACCGCCGCCGTTGTGGATCGAGACCCACGTCGCGCCGCGCGCCGCGTCGCCAATCACGTTGTGGATCGCCATGTCGGCGCAAAACATCGAGCCGTCCGTGACATTGGACGTCTCGCGGAACGGCGAGTCGGTGCCCGAGACGTCGTGG
The DNA here is from genome assembly GCF_000281045.1 of Saprolegnia diclina VS20. NCBI lineage: Eukaryota > Oomycota > Saprolegniomycetes > Saprolegniales > Saprolegniaceae > Saprolegnia > Saprolegnia diclina. Next base: position 57,339 of record NW_008246238.1, read on the forward strand.
TGGTCGCGCGAGAGCACGACGGGCGCCGAGAGCTCGCCGGACGCGATCGCTTGGTTGAGCGCAATCGCAATGCTGGCGCGCGCGTGGCGGTCGGCGTACAGAATGCGCGCTTGCGTGCCGACGACCATCTTGTTTTCGTCCGCGGCTTCGATCCAGCGAATGTTGTCGCGGAGCTGCGCGGCCACGAGCGGCGGCGCGGTCGCGAGGTACTCGTTGAGGATGCGGCCGGCGATCGCGTCCGTCTTGAGCAAGTCGGCCTCGTCGCCCGACGTGCACACCCAGCGGAACGGACCAAAGCCGAGCGAGAAGATGTCGCCCATAATGTCCTGCACGTACGACGGGTACTTGAAGCCGTCTTCCAAGTCGTCCGACTTGTAAATGTCGGCGCCGGCGCGGCTCGCCTCGAGCAAGAACGAGTTGCCATAGTCCCAAAAGTACATGCCCTTGGCTGTGAGCCGGTTGATCGCGCTCACGTGGCGAAGCAGCGACGACTGCACGAGCTCCTTGAAGTGCGCCGGGTCCGACGCCATCATCTTGAGCGCGTCGTCGAACGAGAGCTGCACCGGGTAGTACCCGCCGTTGTACGGGTTGTGCAACGACGTCTGGTCCGAGCCGAGGTCCACGAGGTGCTCGCCCGCGTCCGCCGCGTCCGCAAGCGCCTCCCAGAGGTCCACGACGTTGCCGTGGTACGCGATCGAGACGACGCGCTGGTCCTTGCGCGCGGACCGGATCATGTCGAGGCACTGCGGCAAGGTCGTCGCGATCTCGTTGACCCAGCCCTGCGCGTGGCGCTTCTCGATGGCCGCATAGTCGACCTCGGCCGTGACCGAGATCATGCCGGCAATGACACCGGCCTTGGGCTGCGCGCCCGACATGCCGCCGAGACCCGACGAGACGTACACGACGCCCTTCATGCTCTCCTTCCCGAGGTACTTGCGCGCCGCGTTCATGACCGTGATGGTCGTGCCGTGCACGATGCCCTGGGGTCCAATGTAGCAGTAGCTACCCGCCGTCATCTGGCCATACTGCGTGTTGCCCATCGCGTAAAGCTTGTCGTACATCTCGCGCGTGCTGTAGTTGGGGATCATCATGCCGTTGGTCACAATCATGCGCGGCGCGTCCGGCGACGACGGAAAGAGACCCGCGGGGTGGCCCGAGTAGAGCACGAGCGTCTGGTCCTCCGTCATTTCCGAGAGGTACTTCATCACGAGGAGGTACTGCGCCCAGTTGGAGAAGACGCTGCCGTTGCCGCCGTACGTGATGAGGTGCGCGGGGAACTGCGCAATCGCCTTGTCCAAGTTGTTCATGATCATCATCATGATCGCCTTGGCGGATGTCGTCTTGGCCGGGTACCAATCGACCGGGTACCCCTTCATCTCGTACTCGGTGGGCCGGAAGCGGTACATGTAGATGTGGCCCTCGTCCTTGAGCTCCTGCGCAAACTCGGGCGCGAGCGTCGCATGCCACGCAGACGGAAAGTAGCGCAGCGCGTTCTTGATGGCGAGGCGCGTCTCGCGCTCCGTGAGGTTGGGCGTGCGCACGGGCGCCTGCGGCACGGTCAGGTCCTTGCCCGGGTGCGCCGGCAGCGTCTGCCCGAGGCCGCGCGTGAGCACCTGGAGGACGGTCGGGTTGGTCATGCTCGTGCTTTGGAGGCAAATTCGAAAATGATCTTTCAAGTCGTCCGCCATGTCCCCAAAATAGCCGCAAGCATACAAACACCAAGCTAATTTTACGCCAAGCGGAGCGGAGAGTGGGATCGCCATCATCCACTTCAACGGGGTCATTTAAAACGAAAAGCGTATTGTTTTTATGCAGCGCATTTGCATTTAAATACTTGGAAACCACATACATCAACTGTCTCTTCGCCTCTCTTTTTATTCCAAAAAGACACGGAAAACACCATTGTATTATGCGCTCAAGCCCACAATGAATTCCAATTTAGATCACGACGATGCGACCGGCGGCCGATGGCGAATATGCCGCCAGCGCCCACCACCCGACATCGACACCTCTCTCGGATGGACAAAAACCATTCGACGTCGAGAGCGTCCTAGCACCAGCCTACATAACCCCTGCACCACGTCGCTACGATACCGACGCTGATACTATGAGGCAGAGAGACCGCGAGGGCCGCCGACGAAAAAACACCTGGCGTGACGTGTGGACCTCCTGCGCTGTTTCGGAACCGGATCTCTGATGCGAATATCGACAACATGCGTTTCCGTCCTGGCTTCTTGATGCGAATATGCAGACTCGGGTCGGATGAGAGCGCCATCACCGCACAAAGCGGATCACCGCGACGCGAGACGTGTAGCAGCACATGGATGAAGGAAGATCCACGGTGGTGTAGGGTCGCCACTCGGAAGAAGAAGAGTGTTGTCGTATATGGAACGACGGTGCCATCCCAAAGCAGCTCTTGCGCAGGAGCGAAAGCAACCGTGCGCACCGACCACTCAGCACCATTAGCATTCAATGCAGCAGACCAAGGGTCTAGAGTAACATTGAAAATCCCAAGCAACGCAAAATGTCAGTGCATCCAGTACAACGTGTGAAAGTGGTGCTCAGCGCTGATGATTTATGATCTGGGTCATGCAGTATGACAAGAAGCGCAAGGCTTTGCCGCTTCAGGCGCGGAAGATCCGTTGCCAGCCCTCGCGCTGGAGTTTCCATTCCTTCATCCATGTGCTGCTACACGTCTCGCGTCGCGGTGATCCGCTTTGTGCGGTGATGGCGCTCTCATCCGACCCGAGTCTGCATATTCGCATCAAGAAGCCAGGACGGAAACGCATGTTGTC
>NW_008246239.1:0-1053 GCF_000281045.1 Saprolegnia diclina VS20
GAGACGCGCGTGCCGAGGTACTCTTTGGTTGTCATCTTGGGCTGCGTGGCCTTGAAAGGCACGACATCCGGGCTGTTTGTTGGTGTCTGGACCACCGCATAGTCGTTCTTGGGCGTCGACGCCATGGACGAAGCAAAAGGAAAAGTGAGGAATGTGTTTTTGGAAACACTTACGCTCCTCAAACTTATGTTTGGAGCAAAGATGTGCCCGATCAGCTCGTGGATGATTCGCCCGGTTTGGTTCCTCGGAATGAGGTTCGACGTTTATCTAGTTGAAGTTGTCTTATGGATCGAGAGACACGCGTGCATGATTAATGACGTTGTGTGTTGCAGAGTTCCCACCAGATTGCACAACCGGATTTCGACCTGAATTAGGCCAGTCTGCTGGCTTTGCAGTATCGGTGCCAAGTTGGTCGATGTTCAAATGTATATCTCTCTACTAGCGTTGAAATAACTACATTTAATGTAGTTATTTCGAGCCGCCGAGGCGCCACCGGCCGAGGCGATAGTAGGCTTCAAAAAGTTGATGTGCGCATACTGATCGCCGGGCAACAGCGCGGTTTGGAGGGCAACGACGCACCTGCATGAAGTACGGGCAAGAGGAACGCGTGTCGCCTTGGGGTTCTGGTTGCTGCTTGTCCGTCGCTATCGTCGTCGGCTTGCATATCCTATACAGCGACGCATGCTCAACAAATAGTTGAATCATTCTCTTTTTCTAGGCGACAGAGCTTTGCTAGTAGCTATAAGCTTGCCCGACGAGTGGTGCTTCATAGTAGTATGCGTAGTCGAAGGCGTCGTCGAGGTTGGCTGGAGCAACACTGTAGTACGAAGACTCTGGTTCTCTTCGAATTGGTGAGAAACGCGCGGGGCAAAGCTCCTTGGACCACAGTAGCCACCGTGAACGTTTTGTAGTAGCTACGGCGCATCGCCCGACGATGTGAACGGATGCCGAGCTCCGGCGGACCAGATGCGGCCACTCCGATCACGAATGTGCGACGCAGCCGGCACCCTCTTCGTCATCAAGGGTCCTTGGCCGTCGCCGCAAAGGCGTGTA
>NW_008246239.1:3638-9933 GCF_000281045.1 Saprolegnia diclina VS20
ATCGGTCGACGATGGGACGTGGATGTGTGAATCTTGTATTTTGTTAATGAAATTTGAATGCAACCAAGCATGTTGGTTGTTGACTTTTTGCCAATCCGTAAATTGGACAATTTTTGTCCATTTTGGTGCGCCACGAGCCAACAGCGACAACCCTAGAATGATCAAGCACGATGCGTACATGTAGAATTCTATATAAAATGGCACACTATTTCGCATGAAATTGCGATACAATCATGGCGTTGTCGCTTCAGCAATGCGAAGGGCGCTTGGCGGGGGTCCGTCTGCGCTGTCCTCCCGAAGCGGAGGCATCGATGATGATGATGGGCGGTGGGCTTCGGTCGCCTGCTCCTCGTTGATGTCAAGAGGGAGTTGGAGGGCGCTTCCCACGCTCGCCGCCAGCGCGCCAAGAGCTGTCAAGATGGCTCCACCGATCGAGTCGCGAATGACTTCGTCGCAGCGCGCACCGTGAACAAACTCAAAGAAGACCATGTAATCGGTGCGGGCGCGGCTTGGCGGCGTTATGGGCACGCTGAGCTCGTCCAGCAAGAGCGCCGTTCCTTCGTCCAGCGCCGTGCCTCGCCATGCATGGGCGACGACCGCCTGTAGCGCCTCTACGTGGGCTCGCAAGCGCACGCTGAGATCCGCAAAGAGGACGGCTTCGGTGCCACAGCGGCAGTCGATGGCGCGCGCGATCTCGAGAGCGACTTGCTTTTTGAATTGGCCGAGCACATGCACGTCCGGTGCACTTAGGGTTTTGGCGTCGGCGATCGGCAGTTCTTCGAGCATTCTCTGGGTGTCATTTAACGGCTTGTAGAGCGATGCCTCGAGCGTTCGTAGTGCTGACTGCCATGCGAGCCGCAGCGCCGCATTACCGACCACCGACACTGCCTCGTCGTCGCTCAGCGGAAGGTCACGCATCCGAACCGACTCGGCAAACACGGGGTTGCGCACGGTGGGCCAGAGGTCCATGAGGTGGCTACGATCGCTTGCTGAGAGGTACGACTCGAGCCGGAGAACGCAGCGTGCGTAGCCGACGAGGGCTTGCGTGCGTGCGCGTTCGAGTCGACAATTGACGGTCTGGCTCATCATAGCGATGAGCACGTTCAAGAGCAAGATGGCGACGACGCCCGAGTGGCACATCATGATGAGCGCCGTGACCGAGTAAAGAACGCCGTACGGGTCGGTGGTAGCATCAAATGCTGCAAGTGCGTCGATCTGTAGCGCGCCAAACGCGACAAAGTACGTCGTCATGAACGCCTGGGGGGGCGTGTTGAACTTGGGCGCGTTCACTCGAAGAAAGAGGAGGTAGTAGGCCACCGAGAGCGCGAGCTGGAAGACGCCAAAGAACATGAAAAAATTGCCCACGTCGCCGAGGAGGTCTGAGAGGATCGGGAGGAGGTACCCGGCGCTCAGAACGACTTCAATGCACTGGACGGACGCGACACCGAGGATGAGCGAGATTGAGCTGCCGAGCGCGACGTAGATTTGCCATTGCGTCTCGATCCAGCCGAGGTGCATGGGCACAAACACGCTCAAGAGCGTCGTAAAGACTGCACACTCGGCGACGTTGAGCGGGGACGCCCAGTACGTCCGCGACCGCATCTCGTTGCGCTCGCGCACGAGCCCCGACGCCGCGGCCAACCAGAGCGCGATTGCATTGAGCGTCGGGTACCAGTCGCGGCCGTTGATTCCGAGCTGCCACACGAGCGGCGCCGCGATCGCGGTCGTGAGACAGACCACGGCGATGAGCACGCCGGCGTACACACGGCGCTTGTAGGCCGCCAGCTGTGGCATGACGACAAAGGTGCGCGCGGTCGATCTGTCGTGGAAGAGCCGCGCGAGCCGCCAGAGCAGTTGCGGACGTAGTGCTTGGGCGCCGAGATAGCCAATGCCGCAGAGCACGAGCGACGTGAGCGTCACGGCAGCAAACACTTGAACGCTCTCAAAGTCCGTGCCGGGCGAGAGCAGCGTCGCCATGACCGAGGTGAGGACGAGGCGCGTATTGAGAAGGAGTTGCTCCGTGTACACGCGGCGTCCGCTGAGCTCCCACTTGATTTGCAGCAGTCGCGTAATGGCCACGTGCTCGAGGCACATTTTCTGCGCCTGTGACCCGCTCGGGAGCTCAAGCAAAAGGTGCAGCACGCTGCTCTTGGTGTCGCTCACGCCGTTGACCGTCTCCATCTAGGTTGTGTGTGCATCAACCATAGATTTGGCTCCAGTACATGGCTAAAATGCACATGGCGGCTCACGAGACGGGCGCAACCGTTCAAAATGCTGCGGCCAAGGTCCCCGTCGTACAGGATCGCGCTATGGAACCAGTCCGAGTTGAGCGCTTCGTCCGTAGGGATGTTGGCCAATCGCGCGGCAAAGGTCGCTCGGTACGTCGCCGATTTGCGACGCTCCATTTCCGAAAAGATCAAGTCGCGAATGTGCCGCCGGGTATTGTGGTTCGGACCCTTGTCGCCGTCGATGTCCAACGCGCGCTCCATCACATCCAGTGCCGTTTCGCCGCGCTACGTCAAGACAAGTTGCCCATTAGTATGTTGTACGACGTCGTACTTTGTTGGTGACGCCAATGTTGTTCATGTGTACGAGGAGCACTTCGACGACGGCCACGTGGCAGTAGAGGGCGGCGATCGAGAGCGCTGTCTCGCCATACTATACAATCTTTCATCTCGGTAGTCGCTATCAAAAGAGGTGTACCCGCGTGCGCATGTCGGTGCGCGCGCCGAGCTCGATGAGGGCGACGACAAAAGCTTGCTTGCCACGCTCCGCGGCGAGGATCAGCGGCGTCTTGCTATCCTAGAAAGCAAAGTCATCGTGTAGTCCTTGGCTGGATGGACGCACGGCGTCGCGGTGGTTTAAAAGACTTCGACAGTCCGTAATGCGCTCGAAAACACTCGGGTCTGGCCCGTGTAAGACCGCGACATGCACGAGCGTCATCTTAGCCTGTCCAAACCAGGTGTGTCCATATGTCCTCTCCACATTGTCTACCTTCTTGGTGGCACCTATGTCTTGGATGTCGACCACGCCAACGTTGACGTACTCGGGGTAGTCGCGCTGCAGCACCTCCTTCTCTGCGTGGAAGGTCACACAGTCGCGAACAAGGGGTGCCGACTCGAGCTCTGTCCTCTCCGCGTCCTATACGCAGTGTCAATACTTGGTCACGCCTACGATGCAGCCTACCGACGCATGCTCGGTGAGCACGGGTGTCGGCAATGCCCCAGCCTTCAAGAGGCACAGCGCGATGTCGCTGTGGTGGTTCAAAATCGCGATGGCAAGGGGCGACCCGACACCCTAGTGCACGATAACCTTGTCATCTCTCGAGAGAACAATGCCTACTTGTTCCGGCGGCGCGTTGAGGTCCACGGGTGGATCTTGCGATAGCACCAGCTCGAGATGACGCACGTGACCAAACTCACAGATCCGAGAGAGCGTTTTGGCGGCCTACGTCATCCTGGTTCCATGCATGTTCGACGCCCTGTGGTACCAAGTCGGGTGTCGCAGCTGCTTCGAAGAGGTTGGGCGTGATGGCCAACAGCATTTCGAGCTCCTCCCAGCGGTAGCCATCGAGGTAATCTTCGAATTGTTGCAGCGTCTTCTTCGGGGATGCGTGCACGAGCGATGGAGCCTACCACCACCATATCATTCAGGGAGTGCGCTAGTACCAGCGGTCACCATTGGTACGTCGACGAGACGCGACTGCGTAAACTGCGTCAAGTACGTCAGCAGCCGAAGCGCCTCGTGGTTCACATTTCGTCGCTGCCTGTTCACGCCACGTACGCCCTGGATCGCGTGATCGAGCATCGATTTTTCTTTCTAGAATGACCTTTTGTACTTGATTCACATGCAAAGAATTATGTCGTACCGCATCGCGCATCTCGACGAATTGATCCATCGACGAATAGGGTAGCAGCGCCTGGACGACGTGAAGCCGGGCTTGCTTGACAGCGTGCATCAGCACGGTGCGACCACCCTATTTACCCGCTCTTGCAACGCTTACGACGTACTAGTATTCGGTACCACATCGCGGCAGGTCAAGGACGCCGCAACGTCAGAGCGCGCGTCGACGAGCCGTGCGTGCGCGGCGTCCAATGTCGCCGGCGTGAGCCGGGCGCTCCTGGACGCGGGCAAGTCTTTTTTGGGGAGCCATGGGGGCGCGACCAGCACACACTCGCTGACGCCGTCGACTTCCTGTAGATACACCCGCCCGTCGGCGTACGTTCCGACGTACACGGTCTCGCCCGTCTCGGTGACGCGGGTGAGCGAAATCGTGGACCCACGCATAACACCATAGTACGTTGGCGCCGTGACGGATGTGAACTCAAGGCCCAAGAGAGCGACCGACGCGCCGTCGTCATCGCCTTTGTTCTCAAACGGAAAGAGCTGGAGGCTCAGCGTGAACGACGGCGCGCTAAAGTCCTCGGTGGCCGAGACGACACGCCACGGCTCCCAGTTGTCGCCGCTGCTGGAATGGATGCCGAGACGGCGGCACAGTCCGCGGACGTCTCCATTGCGCGCCAAACAGTGCAATGGGTGGTCAATGCGAAAAGCCACTTCGCTCATGAGCTCGACGTTCTCCTCGTCTGTCTACGACAATGATCGTTGTACGTTATCAGTGGGAGACACGAGATGGCACCGTGTCGATGGTGGCGTTGGCCATGAGCAGCTGCTGCATCGTCTGCTGCACTCGGATGCTGCTGGGAAATGTCGCGGCGAGGCCAAGCGCCGTCTCGCCCGCCTACCAAATCGCTCAACCCTACCCTCAAGCATAGAGCTGTACGTTGTTTGTGGCATCGACGTCCGCGCCGGCTGCCACTAGAATCGGCACGAGATGACTGTGGCACACTCGCACTGCTTCATGGAGTGGCGTATCACCCAACTAGACAGCAGGATCGATGCCATTTACTGACTGCATCTCTTCGCGTACACGTGTCGCTGTCGTGACCGACGCTTTGTACGTGTCGAGCAGCAACGTCACAACGTCAACGACACCCGTCTTGACTGCCACATGCAGCAGCGTCTCGCCCGCCTACGACGCTGAATAAGCCGCGTCAGATGGCAGAGCTAGACGGACTGGTGTCACGGCTGCGTTAATATCGATGCCCTGCATCATCGGAAGGACCAAGGCGACGACGTTAGCATCCCGAATCTGCACGGCACAGAGCGGCAGCGAGGAGTACTACACATGTATGTACTCTAAAGTCAATGACAACCACGTGCAAGAGCAAACGTTGGGAATTGACTTTGCTGATGGCTGTGTCAGGACGTGTTGCAGCACCTCCAAGTGCTTGGCCTTGCACGCGACCGAGAGAATCGTTTCTTCATTCTACAACAACGCGTGTGGGGACTCTCGTTAATGGTTGGTAGCATGTACTAGTACGCACGTGGATATCTGCGAGGTCGATCGCGGATGTTGCGCTCTCCAAGCGCGCCACGACTTGATCTCGCTGGCCTTGCATAAAGAGTCGCACGAGGGGCGGGCCATCATAGGTGACCGACTCGGTCACGAGCGGTGACGCTACGTTGGGTACGGACGACGGCGCCACGCGGTGCCCGAACCACGACTTGGTGTTTTTTTGCTCCGCCATCGCCGCCGATCCACTGTCCGATGGGGAATGTGGTCGAAGGACGTTGTTTATCGAAGAAAAATCAAACGTTCGGTGGGATTTCCGTCGTAACAAGATACGACATCCACGAAGCAGAAACGAGAGCTTTCAAACGTTTGATAGCGTCACACGGTGACGTGTGCACGACCTTGATCGACGTTGCTCAAATTCCCGACATTTCCACATTATTCTAACCGAAATGCAGCATTTTTTTGTCCAAATTTCGTGAATTCCAATTGGTAACCAGGTTACAAAGCTTATGGCATAAACAGTACTTGGACAAGTACTCTGGACTAATTCGATTGGCTTTTGTGACCCAGGGTGGAAAAGAGTGGCAGTTGCCTCCGTTGCATGGCCGGTGTTTGTCCAGTTGACCACGTACTATGACGTCCAAATGATGCCACTTTGCACAAATCTTGCCCACATTGCCCTTTCCAATGTTCACACAATAGTCGAATTCAATTCACAAAATACACGATCCACATCCTACAGTCTCGCCCTTTTCTTTACATCTTGGGCTTTTCAACATCATCGTCGTCGTCGTCCACAAGCGGACCGTCGAGGGTCTCGTCGTGATCAAACTCTTGGCCGCGCTTCTCGGGCCCGAGAAACGTCAGCAGCGCCAGCGACCCGAGCACGATCGCCAAGAGGACTGCAATCACCTTGGCGTAGTCGTAGCGCTCGAC
>NW_008246239.1:11293-13301 GCF_000281045.1 Saprolegnia diclina VS20
GGGGCAAAGATAGGGCTGGGGAAGTTGGCAAGTTGGGTCGCGCCAAACGGCAACAGTTGGTTGGCGGCTTTTCGCTGACCAGAAAGCACATGGCTGTGTCCTTGCTCCAGCTGCTCGAACAGACGTCCTACCTGGGGCTGTGGTCGAGTCGCCGCTGGACTAAGCTTACACTGTTAGTGCGCGCCAAAGCCAGCCGGGTGAGGGATTTCGGGAAACAGAACTTGACCTTCCGGAGCTAAAGGGTGTAGGGGCGGTCAAGGAGGCGCAATGTGGTACAATTATGCAAAAAAAATCGATTTCGCGCCAAGCTATTCTAGTGCAGCGGATGTAAACGGCTCGAGTCGTTGCTGTAAGGAGCGCGAGATGGGCGTCGGAGAGGCAGTGCTGCCCACAGTACGGGCTCGTCGTCTCGGAGCTTTGGTTGGTGCTTCTGGGTGCCTCCAATGATTGCTTCGATCGCCGCATTGCATGTCCCACAGACGCACTTCAACGTCAAATACCAGTATCCTGGTTCCCCCATCCCTGTGGGCCAGGGGCGCATTTGATATTTCAATGCGGAGGCATCCACTACGTCAAGGAGCATCACGAGGGGTATCCCAGTGTAAATTTTGATACATTTTTCCTTTCTTGTTATAGGAATATCACTGGCGAGTGCTTGAGAGAGAGCTATCTTGCCCGGTGAGGTGTTCGAGCCGTCGTAAAAGTCGAAGCAGCTACTCCATGGTCGGACAGGCAGCAGCCTCAACATCGGACAAGAAACGCGCCATCGAGAGCTACTTGAAGTACAGTAGCCGTAATGTGGATACTAACACATCGTTAGCTTCGCTCGAATGATTGCTCGGTCGGGGCCCAGCGCCAACGACGTCGGACCAGATGCGACCGCACTCGCTGACGACGGTCGACGCAAGGGCTTGTCGTCTCATCATCACAACGGTCATTTATCGCTTGTCAAGCGTGTATCTGGCACTCTTTCAAGCTTGGTGCTCTACGTGTTGAAGCGCGCAGCTGCCGGTCAAGAGATCGGGCATGGGACCGGCCTTTCTGGTCGGACAGACGCGTCCGTGGCTGCAGAAAGCTACGACGATGCCGCAACACAAGTTTGTATGCATATATTAATTGGACGAGTACTCTGGGACCCATTAAAGGGTGCGTCATTGCCGGCATAAGTGGTTCCGCGCCGCCTGCAACGACGTGGCCGTGTGTGCGGCTGGAATTCACCGCGTCAACACGTGGGTCCATCTGATGTCGATTGTGACAGGTGGGACTGACCCATGACCCAAGTATGGGTGCCTTTGTTGCTAACTTGCTGTCTTGGACGCCGCACAGATCATCTCCGCCGGATTCTCCCCACAAAGACGCGCGCCCGTAGTAGTATAAGCTTGGCGGGGACGCCAGTGACCAACGATTTCGTCCCAAAGACGAGGAGGGGAAGCTTACAACGCGAGGTCGAAATGCCAGGCGGGAGGGGGAAAAGGTGGCGATCTGTTCGACCAAGATCATGTCCTGGCACAGACCACCACGCGAGGGTTGCTCCGACCTTGAAGTTCGTGATCTGCTCACACCTTGTTGAGCCACACAGTATAGCGCCACACACAGTCCTTGCGCTCTATTCGCTTGATGGCGGCTACATGCTGTGCCTTGGCTGACACGGTCGTGACAAGCGATGTTGTGCAGCACGATATGCGTGACTTCAAGTACATCCGTGCAGGGCCCGCTCCAGAGATAACGCTTTGGATGGCGAGCGGACGGGACGTAGCAGCCGCTGGCAACTTCAATTAGGTGCGAACTTGAAGTTGGACGTATCATCGACGCGCCATATAGACCTCAACTGATCAACCGATCAAAGGTCAAAAGATCCGGAGCAGCCCATCAGTCAACCCTATCTTTGCCCCCGCGCCGCGTTGGTTGAAGCTACCGCGGCAACGATTGAACGCGTCGATCGGTTCACAAACCACACTTTCACTTTTGCTTTGTCCATGGCATCGACGCCCAAGAACGACTATGCGGT
>NW_008246239.1:50174-51322 GCF_000281045.1 Saprolegnia diclina VS20
GCGCCCGAGGCGAGTGTCCGGCTGCCGACGAGGTCGCCTTCGTCGATGCGCCAGCGCCGCAGCTCGTCCAAGTCGAGGCCAATCAGCGAGCTCGAGTTGGTCAGTGGCGTCGACGCCTTGGCTGTCGGCGCAGGTGCGTACATGTCGAGGACCGGCGGATCCGTTTGGTGGCGGCGACGGCGGTAGCGACAGCAGCAGCAAATGAGAATGAGGACAATGAGGGCACCACCGGCGATGGCGATGAGCGCTATCGGCGAGAGACCGACGACCGCGTTCTCGGTGGCCGTCGCTTGCAGCGCGCGGTGGGAGTGGTCTCGGCCGCGGAGCATGTGTGCAGTCGGCGGCGATTTGAAGATTGGCGCCATCGGGTGAGACGCTGGCAAGCCCACTGTATCATTTTTCAAATTCGCATAAACCATACAAAATGCCGTTTCAAAGAGGTACGTGGCAATTCTGTTGCGGCAAAAAAGACTGATTTAAGGAAATGACGGCCACCACCTCTGCCCGCGTGTTGCTGCACTGTGCGACAGCCCCGTTGTGTGCAAATATGCGGCGTGTTGGTCTCGTATCTCACGGCATGGGTCAAAGGCGCCGACGTGCTTGGCAACCGGCTGGCAAAGACACTAAAACTTTTAGCTCCGATGGACTCGTGTCCATAACCCGCCTTTGAATTCTTCTGCATCTCGTCCTTGTCGATCCATCTCGAGCGACGATGCGCTGACGTCGACGCGTACGTGCTCCAAATTTCTTGCGAGGGCGAATGGGTGCGTCACTCTGCGCACATCGGTCTGCAAGTATCCAACACCGAACTGCTGAGCTTCCTAGTACCCGCCTTCCATTCTACCGGCAACACTATTCATGCGCCAATAACGTTGTTGTTGAAGTGGGCCGTCTATTAAATACATACGTAAATCTACGCTAAATAAATTGTCGGACTTTCTTCGTTGTGTAGGCGCTGGTGTTGATCTTGATCTAGGCCGGCGGAGGCAGGACCGCGATCCGCGGGGCTGGCGCGGCCACTCGTGTTGAGCGAGGAGCCGGAGAAGGCGACGGAGAGCCATCCGCTCGGGCTTTTGAGCGAGGCTGTGGTGCAAGTGCATTTGAGCGAGACGCGCCGCCTTACGGCAATCGTCCAGGGACTTGGCCAG
>NW_008246240.1:0-1320 GCF_000281045.1 Saprolegnia diclina VS20
GGTTTACGAATAAATAAATGTGGCAACGATCGGACAGTGGCGCGACGATGGCGGTCGTCGAGAGGGCAGCAGCAAGTGCAGCTTGGTACAGAGCCTCGCGCCCCTCGGCGTTGGAATCCTTCCATACTCGGGCGAGAGCATCCGGAATTGACTCACGCTCTTTTGTCACTTTGTCTTAAGGCGCTGGAAGAGCGGAGAAGACAGAAGCGCTTTTGGTATTTTCGAGAGCAACGGGGCAGTCTTGGTGCTCGACCGAGCGGACTTTGGCCAGCGTCGTGTTGTCCACACCAACGACGACGTTCCACGAGTCGTTCCAGCCGTAGAGATGACATCCTTACTCTCCACACGCAACGCATTCAAGCCAAAGTCGCCCATGACGTCGCCGTAAAACAAGAACGGACACATGACGGAAGACTTGCATGTTGGAGAAAAAGAAGTCGAGCATCGTTGGGGTACCCGCCTTGAGCAGCGCACTTGGGAGCATGAACGAGTCGTTGGGCCACTTGGTCTTGTCCAAGGTCGCCGACTGCGCCACACAGGCGCCGAACATCGTTGGAAGCGTTGGAGACGCTCCGCCACATCTCGTCCAGGTGCGCCTTGAGGTCGGGACGGCCAAGCGCGATGGACTCGTCGCCCTCGAAGGTTTCATCATCCTCGCCAGCGTCTGCTTCTCGAGCTGCCCATCGCAGTCGTACACATCTTGCCCGGTGGCCGCTTCGTAATCGGCGGCGGCAGGCTCGAGCCGGGCGAGGCGCAGCTGGGTGGGGTCCATCGCAGACTGAGCGTGGTTCTTGGGGTCCTTCGTACAGCCCGTCATGGGCTTGTTGGTGGCAAAGCACTCGATGCAGGCCCGTTTGCCGTCGCTGTTCACGAAGCGGTCCTTGGGATCGGGGCGGCCATGGCTGTGTGTGTCGTCAGCATCCAAATATCCAAATGGGCATCCATGCACTCCAAAACATGATGCGCAACTATGCATTGTTGGAGGTGGCAATGGCAGGGCCACCAATCAAAAGCCATCTAGTCGCCCAGAGCCACCAATCAGATCGCTGGCCCTGGCTAGTGAAACGCGTCGCCGTGATTGGTGGCGCCTCGCAACCTCGTCACGCACGGGCTCTCGCCTCCCGTCCCTAATCCATGCCAGCCAGGCGGGCTTTGTCCGCGGTCGACGCCTCCACGACCAAGTGCACCTGCTCAACGCGCTGCAGCACGACGCCACCGCGCAACGAAGCGACGCGTGCGCGACGTTCCTCGACTTTCGCAAGGCCTACGACATGGTCGACCAGACGTTTTTGTTTGAGGCCATGGACACGATGAACATTG
>NW_008246240.1:3930-5234 GCF_000281045.1 Saprolegnia diclina VS20
ACTCGTCATTAGGCATGGACTGGGATGAAATAGTAGTATTTACAGTAAAACCTGAGTATAGTTCCCTTTGACAACGGGCTCTCGCCTCGAGCTCGGCAACGCGGTGCGCACGCTGTCCAAGTACCTCAACTGCTTACACGCCCGAGCACTGGGCCATGTCCCTGCGCGTGGTCCGGTACATCGTCGGTACGCTCGACTTTGGGCTCGTGTTCAACATTGAGGAAGCGATGACGTACGACGGCCTCTCGATCGAGTCGTGGGCAGACTCCGACTGGGCCAACGACACCAAGGACTACAAGTCGATCACGGGTTACGTCACGAAGCTCAACGGCCAGACGATCTCGGCCAAGAGCTCCAAGCAGGACATCATCGGGACAAGTTCGTGCCATTCGGAGACGATCGCGGCCAGTACGGCTGCGCGCGACGTCATGTGGCTCGAGCAGCTCCTCGAGGAGTGTTCGATACAGCACACGAACTCGACGATGCTCATGGACAACCACGGCGCCATCTCGCTGTGTCAACGTCCAGGCTCGCACAAGCGCTCCAAGCACATCATGGTGCGCCACTTGGTGTGTCGCGAGTACGTGGAGAAGAACGGCTTGTCGATTCGCGCGGTCCCAAGTGCGTAGAAGTAAGCCGATCTGTTAACCAAGACGCGCATACCTTCGCCAAGCAGCCGCCAACGACGCCGATCACCTATCATTGCGGCACCGCCTCGCCAACCATGACAGGCGTGGTAATCCGCCTCATTTGCCCCTTTGCTGGCAACAAGCGCGACTCCTGAAATTGAGGTACTTTGTCGAGGAGGGTGTTGATGTCGGGGCGGTGGTGGACGCGTCGAGACGTGCCTCGTTGAGTACTTCGACGTTGCTGTCGGGCGGTGTTGTCTGCTGCTGCCCATCGCTGGCCGCACAGGTGTCCCCCGGCGGTTGGCTTTCGGAGAGCAAGCCGTAGTGTGGCCGTCTTGCTACAGTTGACGCCAACTAGGCCGGATGGCCCGACACACCAGACGCCGTTGCTGACGGGTTTCGTGTGGAACGTTGACCGAGCGTGTGCGATACGCCGAATGGTGAGGTTTTATTGCCCCCGTTGTCGCCGATGTCGAGGCCGGGCTTTGCTTCGTGGGCCATCGCCGAGGTCAAAGCGAGGTGACGTGACCAACATCGCCGGACAGAGGTCGGAGCGCTCTTGTCGTGGCAGGGCGACGTCGAGGCGCAGCACGAATGTCGGCGTTGCGGCCAACCGTCGTTGGGGATCGCATTCAAGTCTACGAGGCAGTGGGCGCCTTCTTCCGATCTGGCTCG
>NW_008246240.1:47754-50259 GCF_000281045.1 Saprolegnia diclina VS20
TCTTGGGCTCCGGAAGCAAGTCGTCGCGTGTCGGGTCGATCAAGCTCTTGTATTCGTCCCAGTCGTACCAGACGTCGCCATCAAAGCCCGCGGCGGTGAGAATCCACGAGGCTATGTCGACGCTCGGGCTCTTGTCGTCGTACATGGTGCGCGCGATCGCGAGATTGCACTTGTGTTTTGACACGTCGCGTGTCACAAGGTGCGCGAGTGCCGCCCACTCGCGGTTGTACGCCGCCAAGTAGATGCCTTGGTACGTAAAGTCGACGCCCGCCTCGTGAAGGAGAAAGTCGATCACGTCAGTGTGGCCTTGGCTCGCTGCGCGGTCCGTCGCCGCGTCCGTGTAGGCCTCGTGATACACATCATGGAGCTTGCGCATCCACTTGATCTTGCCCCAGTGCGCCGCCCACGCCATGGTGTTGGGGCTACGAACGCCGCGGGCGTAGAGGTCCCAAATCAGCTTCTTTCGACCGTAACTCGCAACACAGTCGAGCGTCGCAGGCGTCACGAGGTCGGGCCGCGATTCCATCAAGAAGAAGTAGAGGGCTTCGTCCATCATGCAGAGTGCGGCTTCAAATGCACGCAGCGACGGGCCTTCGCTCGGGCGGTGCGCCTGCAGAAACGTGACGACCTCCAAGTGTCCGTGACGCACCGCGGCATCCATAAGCTTAGAGCCCGCCGTTCCGACGGGCACAAGCGCGTGCAGCCACGCAACAACCTCGAGGCGCCCTCGTCGCGCCGCTGTGGTCATGGCGTTCACGAGATTCCCGGTGTTTGGGTAGTGCGTTCGCAAAAACTGCACCGTCGGGAGATCTCCCAGCGCTGCCGCGTACGTGAGCGCCGCATCCGAGCAGCCCTCTGTGCGGTACGCGTGCAGAAATTCGAGCACCTCGAGCTGGCCGTTCCGTGCGGCGGCATCCATCGTCTTGGTCGTACAGGCGACGCCATTGGCATGACACGCGCGAAGAAACCGCATGTCGCCGACCGCAGCGGCCATCGCAAACGTCTTTTCCGAAAAGTGAATCCCGCGCTCTTGCACGAGAAAGGCGAGAATTGCAGCATGCGCATGCGAGTCCCGGCGATTGTAGTACGCCTTGTCGAGGCCCGCGGTCGAGCAGCCTTCGTCGCGCGCGCAGTGGAGCCACCACACAGTCTTATAGTGGCCATGAGCGATTGCATCGTCCATGGCGTCCGTCGTGCAAAACTTGTTGCCGGCGCGCGTGAGGAACATGACCACGTCAATGTACCCGCGACCGGCTGCGTGGTCCAAAAGGTACGTCTTTCCGTCGGGCGTCTTAGAGAGGCGCGCAAGGTCGACGCCATAGTCTTTCTCCAAGGCGTAGAGGAGCGTCGCGTGGCCGCCGTACGCCGCAGCATGGGCGAGCGCGATCGGACGGTCCAAGAAAGGCACGATCGCGTCACCCCAGCAGTTGCGCAAGCCGACTTCGTCAAGTGTGTCTGGTGGGATGGTCAAGACGTCCCTATCGCCGTCGACTGCAGCATCATCCTCGCCGTCGTCCGTGTTATGACGAGGCGGCGTGTCGTCGTCGTACGCATTCCGAAAGCCAAACGGGCATGTGGCGGGAGAGTGCGTGAGCGCTTGATACCGCGCATACATCTCGGGTGTAGAAATGGACTCGAACGACCGACTCGTCCGGTCGCGCCACCGACGCGGGCCGCCTTCGGGCAGCATCGCGAGGTCGCCCTCCCAGTTCATCGCGTACGCGTCGGCGTACACGGCTTCGATGACGTCGTCGCGGTGGCGAAAGTCCCCTTCCCACTCGCCGCGACCCAAGAGGTAGAGCGAGAGCGGGCCGGCAAAGTCAAAGATCAGCGTGCAGAGAGGGTCGTCGAGACCATCGATGCGCGCGAGAAGGTCTGTCATGCTGCGCGCAAAAACACAAATGCACCGTTTTGCTTGTTGGCGGCTTTTGGTCCATCGTAGTAATCGGCAACGTCTCTGGCGCTTGGAAGCAGATGGCATTGGTAATGATACCATGTGCAATCGAAGCATTTGACCCCATTCGGTATATTCATTATTCTCCTCTGACGGAGCTACGAAGGACCTTACTAAAGTCGCTGCATGCTCTCACTGCGGGTCATGCCGTACTCGTAGGAGAAAGAGGCTTGGGTCTGGTATTGCGAGGTGCCATTTGCAGCCAAAATGTTGCCGTTGTCTGCGTTGGACTTGGGGACATTCCGACGTTACACACCGGAACAAATTGGGTTGCAGCGGGGAAAGTGAGTGATGACAAAGCGTCAACGACCTACATTATCGGCGCATCGAACGTCACGACATCGCTTATGGGTCGACGGGAGCTGTTCACTGAGAGCTGCGAACGAAGGTTTCATATCACTCAACAGTAATCACAGAGGTATAGACGAACGCGTGCTAAAAGTTCGTTAGCTCCATCGTACCAGCTGATATCTGTGACAGTACTCGCTATACTGTAGACCAGCAGTCATTAAGCACTGGTGCAAAACCGCCGCAAATTGCTCGGGTACAGT
>NW_008246241.1:0-979 GCF_000281045.1 Saprolegnia diclina VS20
CCAGTTCTGCTCCGACAATATATGAACGCGTTGTCTTCATGACAAAGCCTACGTCCGCGAGAACAGTGGAAGCGGGAGCACAAGTGAGTGAGGAAAGCAAAACATACAAGTGAGAGCTTCAGGTCTCTAGTAATGACTCAGCTGGTGGACTGCGTGGCCCGAAAGCCCGAGCGATGAACCGGATGGCAGTCCGGTTACTTCCGATCGGGTTGTGGAGAGGAAAAACTGATAGCCACGCCTAACCCTAGCGGCTTGCTCCGGGCAAAAGCCACCTCCACTGAAGCCAGAGACGTGAGCTCTGTTGGCGGTCACCAACCTTGTGCGTGGAGCCCCTGGGAACGTACCGTTCCGACTTCCGCGTAGAACGACCGGAAGGACATATTTGTTTACTGACATCAGTAAGGACGATGCGGCCAGAGATAGTACTACAGGAAATTATACCAGTAGGATGCCACAGTCGTGGAAGGGCCGCCGTTCGAGGTGGGCGGTGCGCCTCGTTACGAATCCAACGCTTTGGTAGATTATGGTTCGACAGCACAGACTATGGTACAAGCACAATTCGAATGTAGCACAACGCTATCACAAGCCCAGAACCTTGACGGAGCTCACGTCCTCAAGTCCTCAGAGATGAACGTCGATCCTACACAGCTATCCACAGCAACAGATAGATCGTCCGTGGGCGTTTTAGCACCACCGAGTTTATCATTTCTCATTGTCTTATTGTACGATGCATTCGCCCACCATCGCTTCCGGTCCAAGGTTGGGAATCACCTTGATGCGTGTTTCGCGCCGATGTTCGTCTTGCGGGCGATTTGCTTTGAGAAACGCTAGGACCGCCTTGTGCTTTTTGGCCCTCTTGAACGCAAGTCGGGAGCAGACTTCGCTGCGATGTTGATGCAGAAACTGGACGATGTCGAGGTCGCCGTTGGCGGCCGCAATGTCCATGGCGAGCTGCGAGCAAATGCCAATGGCTGGTCGA
>NW_008246241.1:1944-10476 GCF_000281045.1 Saprolegnia diclina VS20
TACGTCCTTCTATTCCCACAGCGACGACCCTCCGCTGCGTCGGAGGCAACGACGAAGGGAGAGGGTCAGCGGCGCTCCTTCCAAGCGTCATGACCCCTACGCATCGTCGTTGTGCTTTCCCATACTCGCTTGTCCAAGCTTGATGGGTGTGGAAAAGTTGCCTTGGGTATCGATATCATTTTGGTCGGACGCGCACTGCTCCCTTCGTCCCGAGAGGCTACCACGTCATAGAACTACGGTAGAGATCGATCGTACAGCACTTGAATCCTTCGCCATCGTACATGTCATCCGAATTGTGTCTATCAACGTACTAGTACCTGCGTTGGCACACTCTTCAACGGTTCCCTCCTCGCGCCTTCGAGATGCTCGAGTGTCCGAGTGCATACAACGCTACTGATTCCTTTCACACGTGGTTGTGCTGTGACGAGTTGAAGTACCCATGGAAGAAGATGCTCGATCAGCATACCCACAACGTCCATTGAGGATACAGTCGCATCAATCGGTTGAAAAGTGGCTTTAGCTATGTGTAGATCATCCTTCTTTTGCCTCGTCGCACTTCAAATTCCAGGTTTCTACTCGTTTTCGATAATATACAGTGTATACCGCGCATATACAGTGCAACGTTGGCAGCCCTCGATGTTGCACCTTCTTGACTCGTCCTAGTGCACCCGACCGGTAGGCGACAAATAAGACACAATAAGATTAGAGAATGGGATAGTAGCCTTGTCGCCGTACCGGTATGCGATCGTCTCGAACCGGCAGCAGCTGCAGACAATGGCTTCGCAATTTGCGGAATCATTATGGAATGTGGCAGCGAAAAAAAGTCGGATCGCGAATCGAGACATGCCATTCGTTACATTTCCACCAATGAGAGCGCGCCCTCGCGGGGTGTGGCGCGCTGAACACCATTTCGCATTTCGCTATGCCAAGCTCGAAGGGGTACTTGCCGATGGCCTTTACATCGCTCTTGCCCAGAACCATGGATTTGAAGCAGCCAGGGGCAATGAAGTCGTCGACGTCGCGCCGCACCAAGAACACGTCAAGCCACTACACGCTCTACGAGATGCCGATCACATGCCCCATCACACGCCGGTCGTGGGTCCTCCGGAAGCGCTTCTCGGACTTTCTTCGCTTTCGCCAGCAGCTCCGGCTCCTCAGCTCGATGATCTCGCCGCACCCGGACCAAGTCGTGACCATCGACATGATCCAGTCGATCCTCGCGGTGCCGTTTCCGAAGAAGCACAACTTTCACCGCTTCGAGTCGCACGTGATTGCCGAGCGCACGGCCGGGTTCCGAAGCCTCCTGACCCAAGCCATGGTGTGTCGAACCGCGGCCGTGCTGTATGCACAGAAAGCCTCGCTCTTGCTCCAGTGCGCCAGCATGCCGTCGGCGTTAGCGCCGCTCGCGTCGCTGCTCGAGTCGTTTCTGAACGTCCCGCCGCACCTCAAGACGACGCACTTGGTCGAGAACGCCGCCGACGCGGGCTGTGCGATCTGCCTCTGCGAGTACGAAGAGCGCGAGTGGCACGTTGCGTGTCATATCGTCCAGCTGCCGTGTCGGCATTTGTTTCACGCCACCTGCGTGACCGAGTGGCTCCACGGCACGCAGACGTGCCCGCTGTGCCGCGCACCGACCAAGACCATGGCCGGCATTTACGTCGCACCATGACAGGACAATATCTCCACCACCTAATCTATTTTCTCCACCGATACATCTAGTATATATAAATGGGTAGCGCACTCGACAGTCGCTGGGCGAGGCTGTACCGCACACAGGGCGTGAGGAGCTATGGCGAGCGAAGAGAGAACCGGGTATGCTCCATGTGCTCATCGAGCGGATGGTAGCCCAGTTCTGCTCCGACAATATATGAACGCGTTGTCTTCATGACAAAGCCTTCGCATACGTAGAGACTAGCAATCTCTTTCTTCTTCATTCGCTCGCCGGGCCGTGGTTGCGCAGGAGCGTCTTGCTCCTGTGTAGTCGCCCGGGCGCAGGCGAGGACAAGCAAACGCTCGTAAAACTAAAGACGCTTCATGTGCTCACCTCTTAACCATGGCATTTCACGAGGTAGCCCTCCTCGGCGCTACCAGTACTCACACGCTAGCCTCATCGAATTTGCATCTTGTACCGAAAAAGACCAATTAGCCAATTCATGAACGCGAGATCAATAATAATATATCGACACGAGCCGCAACGAGCTCGGTGTCACGGCAGCATCGAGGGCTCGCCCGCCGCCTCAACGTTGACATACGACACCAATAGCACCAACGTGCGATCTCAAGACATATACATGGGCACCGCCCCGTTTGCATTAGCATTTGAGGGTCATGATGTGCATACGAGACGGCATCATAGAACGGCGTGGGAGGCTCGGTGGGCCAGCGCGGCGGGCGCGGAGAGCCGAGGCACATAGCTCCGCCGTGGACTGTACGTCACAGCGAGCTCGCTGGTCGCGCGAACGAAGCGCGACTCGACGTTGGCGCAGTCGAGGAACTTGCGTAGGAGCGGCTGGAGCACGCCGAGGAGAAAGGTCGGCGTCGTGACGAGTGCGGCGTCGTCGTACAGGGCCACGAGCGCCGCGACGAAGCGCCCGAGCTGGCCCGTCGCCCATGGCAGCCACTCGACGCTCGGAAATGGCAGCGTTAGCACGTGCCGCAGGCGGCGTGGCCACGTCGTCTCGTGGCTGTTGCTGCCGACCTCGCTGGTGTAGAGCGTCCGAAGCGTCTCGCGGAAGAACTCGAGCTCGACAAAGGTGCGCGCGAGGTCCCAGGACCCGAGCTTGGCATGCAGGCGGAAGACGTGTTGCTTGGCGCCGCCTGTCGTGGCGCGCTGGGTGCAGCTCCACTCGGCGTGCTTGGCCAGCGTCGGCGAGCTCAGCGCCGAGAACATTGTGCTTTGAAAATATTTATTGCCACTCCAATCAATACAAAGGTATTAAGTCGAGAAACCGTCGCATCCGGATACCAGAGGTGATGGGCATCAGAGCACAACCGTTGACCTAAGCCTTTGACCTTGGGCTAGCAGTCATATGGGTTCACCAGTGCATAACAGATAGCCCATGACATTGATACGTCGCTCTTCTTGGACGAAGGCACCGCCCAAACGACGCGCGGCACAGGAGCTTCCACGTGGTACCGCGTACATTTCAGTTGGCCTATGCAGAGATGTTGGCTTGCCAATTATGGCTTGCGACACCAAGGGCGTCTAACGACATCCTAGACAAAGAGCAAGGGCGTGAGGCCGAGGAAACAAGGTCGACCGATTTTATAACGAGCAAAACGTGCGACTGGCAGCGTATGAGCAACGACATCCAGGAGTAACAACTTGGACGTTTTGGACATAGTACCTCGGTGGCAGCACGTAGCGCGTCAGTCCTGGTTCTAAGTGGAACCAACACTCTGGTTCTGGGGTGGCAAGCCAAGCTGGATGGCGACCGCCTATGGTTGTTGTGGCTTCGGTATCAGAGCTCATATAGCTTGTGCTCGCGCCGACATCGAGTTCTATCCCTGTGCTACGCCGTGTTTAGACCGGTAGCATCTCAAGTTCGGACGAAGCGAACGAGGATGCATGACCTTTCGAAAGCTCTCTCGACACTGCACACCCCACCACTCGAGCTACCTCGGATTCCATACTTTGTCACAACCAAGGGTAGCGTGAGTGACACTGACCCATAAGCTTTTCTACACGAGGCTTGTAGACAGGCTACAAAGTTCACGCTGGGTTCAGAAAAATGTGGCACCAGCAGTGCGAGGCCACTCTGAGAAGGCATATCCACGACACCATCACGAGATGCCATTGCCTCGCAGATCCTGCACGGTGTTGTCAGTCTCAGGTGCAGGATCGCT
The DNA here is from genome assembly GCF_000281045.1 of Saprolegnia diclina VS20. Lineage (NCBI taxonomy): Eukaryota > Oomycota > Saprolegniomycetes > Saprolegniales > Saprolegniaceae > Saprolegnia > Saprolegnia diclina. Next base: position 5,791 of record NW_008246241.1, read on the forward strand.
CACGTGCACAGACACAGATTCTGGCGCGCTGGTCGTGATGGCGACGCACTCGTTGGCGGTCGCTGCGGATCGAGGCATCGAATGTATTCGTGTCAAACTTGCCCAGGGTGGGCGAGGTGGGTGGGCTATTTCGTTGCGAGTTGCCAAAGACGGACTAGAACTTGTTTTGCTGTCTGGTTCTTCTGTTCTTGCGCCGGAAATCTTTGCGTCCCGTCGCACTCGTTCTCTTCTGGAAAAGGGTGGATGACGCACTCGACTCCGGAAACTAGTCGATGACGCTCTCTACTATCGACAACGCGTCCGATAGTACGAGCTACGGCGCGTGCACAACCCCAACCTTTTTAGGTATACAAAGTATACAATCCGCACAGTACAATCGTATCGCAAAACGGGTCGTAAGAAATCCAGGCGCGATCGTCATGCAGTATCTGGATACTGTACTCGAAAATAAAAAAATCCAAAACCGTGGATTAAATCCAACGGGACGTCCGATGCGGCCAACTGTCTGGCAGTTGAGTCCTGCCATGTGTGACTCGGTCTGTCGTGTCCACTTAATAATGTCCACGAGACCTACACCGTAGGACGATGCGAGCCCGTTGCACCTTCAATGTCCTACCCACCTGCCCTCGGTTACTCTCTCGGTTGAATTGTGTTTGATTGTGGTGCTCTTTGGGTGCCACCTCACTTTTCGTTTTGCTCGACGACAACACTCAATTTCCAATGGCTGCAGTCTGGACGTACACGATTCGCCAGTGCGAAGGCGACGAAGCGACAAAGCTCTACTGCTTTCAGCTTACGGTCGGCGACGTCTCGTGGTCCGTCCTCAAGTCACTTCAGGACCTCAAGTACCTCCGCCAAACGCTTGCCACGTTGTACCACAACGAAGTCATCAACGCCAACGCCGAAGCGTACTGGACGCTGGAGCTTCAGAAGCTTCTCAAGCTGCCCGTGCCCACCGCTGCGTGGATGCCGTGGGCCCCAAAGAAGATGGAGCGCGCAATGTGTGCTCTCCTCTGCTTTTACGAACACGCGATGGCCGACAGTTCGCCCCCGAGCTTCCTCTTGCACGTTTTGAAAGGGCTCTTGCGCGTCTTCCTCGGCATGCCGTGCCACCCCGACCGCTACTCGATCCGCGCCTCGGCTATGGTGTGCCCCGTGCTGGCGGCCCCCAAGATCCTCGCCTAACCGCGCAAGGATACGACTATAACTTAAATATAAATAAATGAAGACTCCAAGAAACGCACTAGGAGGCTCAAGTAGCCATTTATAAGGGGAAAACGAGTTGCCAAGCTCGTACGTGCAGGCATAAAAGACAGGAGGCAACGGTTGGTAAATGCAAAGAAATATTCAAAAATGTAGAATTCCTTTCCGTTTTCAAAGGCCCTCTTTTTTTAATGTGATCGTGTGGCTTTTCTGAGCGACAGCAATATTACAAGAAAAAAGTCGTGAAAGAGGAAGTAGGTGGTATCGAAGTGCCGACCAAACGTTTTAAACGGTAGCGTGCAATGGACACCGTTTCAGGAATCCCTTCGGGGATCATCCGTAAAAATTGGAACGATACAGAGAAGATTAGCATGGCCCCTGCGCAAGGATGACACGCATAAATCGAGAAGTATCGCACTTTTTAACTTTTGGATTTGCACTTTTCAACTTTCCGATTTGCTGATTTGATACTACCTTTTTGCACGGCTGCAGAGTATTTGTTGATTGATGTAGATTAAAAGCACACGAACGACATGTTCATTTGCTATCTTCCATCGGCAAGCACCTCTTGCGGCGACTGGTAGAAGCTATAGCTTACTTGTTTAAGAGCTCCCGACTGCGCAGTCGATTGATCGGCGCCTTCTCTTCTAGTATCGACATCATCCATAATCCCGAACGACAATATCAACCATCGTGGTAGCCTCGTTGCGGGCGACTTGACGCATCAAATACCCTCCAGAATCATGCTTCGGAGTTTCGCTAATGGGCGCCGACTTCGCTGCAACGTCCCATGAATTCGTGGGAGAGTTGCCATCTCATCGTTGCCTCTCATTGGTCAATTTGTGACCAATCACTGGCAATATAGACTGTCCACCAATGGCCTTCCGCGCTGCCATTTCCTCGACCAATCACAAGGAGGCGTGGAACACTGGAGCACACCAAGACCGTCAACTTGACTTGAGAGACTCGAATCTGACGCACGCACCATGGTTTGTCGCTGCGTCATGGCGACGACCCGCGCTGATGCACATGGTTGACTAGGGTAAGAAGAAGGCCTTTATCAACAAGAAGGAAGCGCAGCACTTCCACGTCGTGCACCGCTCGCAGCGCGATCCGCTCATCAACGACCCGACCGCGTCGAAATTCGTGCTGCTCTCGGCCACGGTAGGCGACTTTGCACCCTACGCAGCGCGCGTCATGCTGCCACCTGCTAGCAAGCGCAAGAATACGATGGTTCGCAGGCGCCGTACGACTCGGACGACGACGACGACGACGATGACATGCCCGACCTTGTCGCGTCGGCGGTACGCCACATCTGCGCCGCTATATCTAAAGCCTTTTACGTAGCCGGCCAAGCAAGTGCGTTTCGGCAATGTCGTCGCTCAGGACCTTGTGAACGAGCTCGGTATGGTCAACGACGGCTACGACTACAAGAAGCACATGAAGGAGATTGGCCATGGCCAGTTCTACTCGGCCGGTGGCACGTACGACGAAGGGTAGGAAGATCACCTTTGTCATGCGCATGGAGCCGATGCCTCGCTCTGTCTAGCGCCGGTCTTCTTTCCAAGCGTGTCGTCTTGCCCGACGACGTCCTCGCCTCCAACACGGTCGAGTCGGAGCGCATGCTCGAGGCCATCACGCTCACCGAGGACGTCATGGACGAAGATCTGCGCGAAGCGCTCACCAACGAAGATGCGTTCGAAGAGCTCAACGATGACTTCATGCTACAGGCCGCCGAGGACAATGGAGAAGACGATGGCGCTGCCGGTACGGTTATGCTTGTTGCCTTTTCTATCTGTCCTGACTGAGTGTATATAGATGGTTTCGACTATGAGGCGCACATTGCCAAGCTCATGGCAGCCGCCGACGGTATTCCCAAGTACCGTGGCAACCTCAGCGATGACGAAGACGACGACGAGTTGGACTCGGACGACGACGACGACGAATTCAGCGATGATGACGATGCGTATGGCGAGAGCAAGGACGATGCGCAGCGGGCGCTTGATGAAGCGTTCGAGAAGCTCATGGAAGAAGAGTACGACGACGAAGAGATTGGCGAGCTCGACGACGAGGAGACGCGCGGCGAGCTGCTCCTCGAAGGCGCGCTGCTCGAGTCGATCGTCCAGGACTTTGTCCATTTGCAAGAGGAGGTCATGCAGACGGAAGGTCGCATTGGCAACCCGCTCCGGACCGGCAATCGTCTCCAGGAGGTGCTCGCCGAGTGTGCGGCCGAAGACGCCTTGTACGAGAGCGAAGAGGAGGCCGAGCCCGAACTCGCCAACATGGACGATGTGGCGCACACCAACCCGTACTTGGCGCCCCGTGTTGAGGACCAGGTATTTTTTGTGGCTTTTTGTTTGATTTTTGTTCGATTTTTCACAAATTTCGACCTCTGTAGTGGGACTGTGAAACCATTGTCAGTACGTACTCGAACCTCGACAACCACCCGACGCTGCTGCGGGAGCCGCGCCGTGAGAACCCGAAGAAGAAAAAGAAGAACACCAACCACATCATTCTCTCGTCCAAGACTGGCATGCCCCTCAACATCACGCCCATTTCGGAAGAGGCCGAGGTACACTTGATATTCTATTGACACCTTGATACAAATTTGAATGGACAGAGCCAGCACGATGACGCCGTGAGCTACGTGGGCTCGGTTGTGCCGCAGCTTTTGCGCAACCGCATGGAGACCAAGGAAGAGAAGAAGGAGCGCAAGCTGGCCGCCAAGGCGCACAAGCAAGAGCGGCGAACCGACAAGAAGGAGACCAAGAACATCTTCAAGGACGAGAAGATCCGCCAGCTCAACCAGCACGGTCCCCGTGCCGGCAGTGTCTCGTTCTTCAAGTATTAAACCTCAACACGCTCTGTTACATATCTAGCAGCGATGTAGCTGGAATCTAGTGTCGGTGCCGTCACAGCCAAAATCACAACATACATAGAATCCCTTTTCTAGTTCTCGGTGCAGCGAACACCGCCGAGCGACAGAGAAGAGCCGTGAACACATCCTTGCCACTTGCGTGCGCATGTCGACAGGCCATGGCGCTGGCTTGCCACAAAGAGATTCTAAGCTTACTTCGTATCGCAGTGTAGTAAGCAAGCACGGTGCACGACTGCCGCGCCTCAACTCTAAAGTCGGACAGCAGACTCGGACGTCAACACGGCCCCTCGACATCGGATACACCACATGGTGTCAAGCGTGTGGCTGTGACACCATCATCTTGGGTCGTGCCGCACACTGTCCTGTTACGCTGCCACGTCATGCTAAGAATAAGAACAAGAACTAAGATAACGTTCGCTGGTGTTTGTGGCCCACAGCTCCCGACCTCGTCATGGGTCATGACCTCGTTTACAGCTTCTCTTCGTTCAATGCAGAGACGCTCCATCAAAATTCAGCGACGCGTCAGCTTTACACACAAATTCCAATTTCCAGTCGAGCCGCTACCGTGTCCTGCTGCACGCTTGGCGATGCGCGCCGAGCTCGTG
>NW_008246241.1:10576-18542 GCF_000281045.1 Saprolegnia diclina VS20
TGCGACACGCCATCAAGTCGTGCGACCCAGAGAGGACAATGACGGCCACGAATGCGATTTTGGCCGAGTGCACCAACATCCCGCTCGAGCGACTCGAGAACGAAGGTGCGACGCTCGTAAGTGGCGCCAGCGTCCGGAGCAAGCTCGAGGGTATCCTCGTCAAGCCATCGGGGCGGCTGCCTCCCACCGACACGATGTAACCCTAATCGCTATCGTCAACCGACACGAGCAGAGACGAGGTGGCTTGCGCAATCGTGTCATGGCTATGTGGATACAAGTGAGTCTTTACGTAGAGTACGACTACGCTATCATACTAGCGAGAATGATATCGCAACCACCACTCCGTCCCACGTCCCGTTGTTGTGGACTCACTACAGTACCAAGGATACGCCCGGATAGCATTTGAATGGTTCTCGCGAAATGGATAGTTCGAGTTTGGATTCTTTTAGAAAAAAACAGCTTTGGATTCGTGTCGGGTATTCAGGGCATAGCATTATTTCCTGTTCACTGTCTCAAAGTGAAGTTGCACTGGATTTTCGACTCGACAGGTATACAACCCACGGATTTTACGCCCTTGGTACCGTATAAATCGGTCGCCTCCGTGATTTCTTGCTGCCAATGTTGACTCGTCGGCGCGTCAACCATGCCGGCGTGCTTTCTCGTGTTACTACACTTAAGAGATAAGTGTAGCTCACTACGTTTAGTAGAGGACTACGCGCGAACGTGCTTTGGTCAGCCCATCCTCCTCAGCGATGCCCCGCAAGCGATCAACGCCGGCGCGCTGGGAACGGGTGGTGCGTTGGGTGCGGTTTCAAGCGCACTTCGGCCGAGACGCTGTCTTGAAGAGTGGGACCTTTTCCTGGATTCATGAACTCGAGGACTCGCATCGATCCTCGCCAGCGGCATTTTTGCATTTGCCAAGTGGCGATGGCGAGCTTGTTGCTACCACCGTCTTTCACCGCCGCGTCAACCGTGACCTACTGTGTCCGCGGCCACACGTTTCGCACCATGTACACGGTCGAGCTGCACTGCGCCGCCACGGCACGTACTTGGAAGTTGACGACCCGGTACCGCGACTGCATGGCTTTTCAGAGCGCGCTGGACGCGTACTTGCCGTCGTTCCTCGGGTCCCGTCGCGCGGCCGAGCAGGATAACTTGGAAATATTTAGAGATAGGGCAGCTGCCTGTGTATACGTGCATGTGTCGCTTCCATGCAGCGCTAAGAGCAGCGTCGCAGCGCTGCATGATCTTTGCAGACTCGCACATACAGTCATTGGAGTCATTTTACGGCGAGAGGACGGAGGTGACGGCACTGGGAAAGGCAATGTGGCGCCCGTAAGAACCAGTGCGATAAGGCACATACCCAGGTGGCCATCAAAACGCTATGGACAATCTATGCAGCCGCGTCCGCTATCAGCAATACGTTGCGGTGACTCACAGGCCAAGCGATCGACACAGCCTCGCGTCTCTCCGTCGCTCACGCTGTCGTCTCCTGTCGCCTTGCAGCGTGGGATGCAAGCGCCTGTCAACGCGGCCGTCTCTACTGCGGTCACGAACGTTGCCTCGTCGTCGATGGTCCAAAAAGAGGTGTTTTAAATAACATACGACGAGACGACTCGACTACACTAAACTACAACGCGACGTCGTCGGTGGCCACCGACTGCGGCGCGTAGAGCCCGATGACGCGGTCGGTGACCGAGCGACAGAGAGGGCACGTGGGCTGCTGGGAGAACCAGTCAAAGATACACTCGGCGTGGAACGCGTGGCCGCATGGCAGCTCGACCGACGGCGACGTGTGCAGTTCGTTGGTACAAACGACGCAGTCGTCGTCGTTGTCGCCGTGCTGCGCTTCGCGGAGCTCCATGTCGCAGAGGCAGTCGGGAATCTCGAGGAACGCTTCCATGCACGCTTGGAGGCGGTCAAAGAGCGGCCAGTGCAGCTGGTGCTTGTGACGGTAGACGCACATTTCGGTGCGCATCTCCATGAGGCTCCATAGGAAGACGTTGAGGTGCATTGCGCGCTCCGACACGTTTTGGGACTTGCGCTGAAACCACTGCTTCTTCGGAAACTTGATGCGCAAGAGCTTCTCGACGACCGGGACCATGATCGTGTTGGAGAAGGCCGTGAACGCGCGGAGCTGCTCGCGAAACAAGACAAAGTCATGGTACCGCTTGTGCGTCGTCCACTGCAAATGCGTGAGCGGGCACGTGACCGTGAGCGAGTAGAGCGTGTACGTGCGACCAGCTTGCATCGCTTGCGACGTGCGCACGTGCGACGGCGGCGCCGGGGGCACGCGCGACAGATGAAAGTTGTTGGCGTTCGGCTTGGGCGTCGCACAGGTGCTCGAGAGGCGCCATGCATCGGCCTTGATGATCGCACTGAGCGGCATGCGGCCAAATGAAAACTGATGCTGTCGATCGCTGCTGCTGCCGCGACAGGCGCGCCTCAGAACCTACAGGCCGACGATTGCATGTTTCTGTCCATGTGGGAGACCCTGTATCAAAAGTGTCTCGATGAAGTTGCACTTTCTGAAACGGCAAAGTGGCCGACAGGACGCGGTCTTGTGGCTCTGCGCTATAGCCTTTGCTTCATGTAGTGTGTTGCTTCCGCGGAGTGGCCGCCCTCGCATGCGAGGCTTTGAGCTGTGCGTCGACCGTCGTGAGAAGTGCAACGAGCGTGGTCCTGCCGCGATCGTTGCATGGCGGCGAGATCCTCAGCGCTGCACTCGTCAAAGGTGCTGGACTGACGCAACCGCTGCGCTCGTTAAAGTTGCTGGATTGATGCGATCGCTATCTACCCGGTACTGTGCTCAAGCGACGTACGAATACGGTGGTGCGACGATGGCACTCTGCGCCAGCAGGGGTATCGGGTATGGGAGAGTACGGCAACGGCTGCCACGAAACGTAGTCGCCGCCCGAGCACGCTGGCTCGTCGTCTTGTATACAGCCCTCAAGTGTTTGGTAGCAGCGATGCGATGACGAGAAATGAGCATACCGCGGGATCCCACGGCGGCTTCAAGAATCTGCGCCTCCAGCGTGGGTGTATTCCTTCGACACGGTGGATCCTTTGTGGGTACATGAACGGATGACACTCTAGTACGGTAGTAGCACCGAGCGAGCCTTCGAGATGCCTTGCAACGACGGCCATCGGACTCGGCCAGGCAACCTCTCGCCCTCGCGGGCAAAAGCGGCAAGGTAGCGACGAGACAGTCTTGAAAAGGACCGTGTGTGTCACAGTGCCACCTGGCCCCATGTTTCCGATTTGCAGTCCCACGTAAAGCATGGTGGCATCGCGACCACCCCACGTGCGTTGGACAGGCGGCGACGCCCCAGTGACGGCAAACCGGGATGGGCACCACGGGTACTGTTTGGTGTCCCGAGACAGCAGCGGCCGGGATGTATCGTATCGCGGTGCTTGTGTCCCGCATACTCGCAGGCCGCTCCACTAGACCTGCGTGCGACGACGAGCCGAGTAGCTGCAAGCCTCGCGCTTGCCACGACTCGAATATCATTTGCGAGGAGCTCCGCCGAAGATTCGGGCCAGCCGCGTCACTCTACTCAGTTACCAGCCCCCCCACGCCCCCCCCCGCTGCGGACGCTTCTACTCGTCCAGAGCCTCTACGGACGCAGAGTAAAGCGCGCAGTTTAGGTTATCTAGCGTACTAGCGTCCGAGGCAAACCGACAGACATGAAGGACGCCGTGCGATTCTCAGAGCAGACTTGAAGGAAAACCTGGTTTTGCGTCCGCACGAGGTTGCGCGTTCGATATCATTGCAATCCTGGATCGCTCAACCAAACCCGCCAACATGACCAACTACGTATCTTTGTCGCAAGCACCCAAAAGATGGCATTCCTTGGCGTAGATCACCGCGGCCATAGGTGGCGCGCTTCCGACACGAGGCTTTTGGGAGGCTAATAGGGGCACTACCGTCAAAGGTGTCAGTCCAGGACGCTCGCTGTCATCTCATCCCGAGCGCGATCTACGTCTCCGCACGTGGGTACTAGATCCAAGCTGTCGCCAACCTCCAGCGGTCAGCTCGGTACACGATGCGACGACGACGACTCGACAACGAGAAGCAGCAACGATAACGCAAGTCGAGCACGAAATGAGAATTTTGAGCCAGGCACGAACGCGTTTGCATCGTACTACGACGGACCGACTACAGTATGGAGTCAACGGTACGGCGGTAAAGACAACGGCGCAAAGCGGAAGGGGCTTGGACCCCCGCGTCGTCGAGTCGCCAAGACGTGTGGTCAGAACACAATCATGGGACGTGGAGGACGGCGGAGACGGCGCGAGTGTTATAGCCGCCCCACTACCACGTCGGACGCTCGAGTACTGCCTCTCGGAGCGCGATCGGTAGCTCAAGTGCTAGGTGGTAGGGTCGAGTACCATGGCGTCTCGTGTCCGCTGGGCTCAGCACAGTTAGCCCGATCGGCGAGCGCCAAGAATTGAACACTAGGAAGGCGACTTCGGGCCGCCACCGCGCCGAGAGCTGCCCGGTGGAGAAAGGTATCATTCCTCGAAAACTCTCTCGTGGGCAGTCCGAGTAATATGCGGTAGCGTTGGCGCAGTCGATGTTGGAAAAGTGGCGGCGGAGGAATGCAGCACGCCTCACACAAGCTCTCGAGCCGTCCCTCGCAAGGCGACGAGCTGGAGCGCTCGACTAGTCCATGGTAGTTGTCACTGTCGGTGGACGCGCAATAGCATCCAAGAGTATAGGCCATTAGGCAATGTCAGTGACCATCAAGTAGGTAGTTGGCGACGAGGACACGCGGGCATTTACGTCGTGCTCCTTCGCAAGGCTTTGCCCGGCTTGTGCGTCGTTCGTGGTATCGTCCACACAGAGCTCCACGACCTAAACCTACACACCATGTATAGCGTCACAGACTAGAAAAGGATGTAGGATACCGTTCATAGTCGGGCTGGTACGCCGCAAACTCGAGCGCCGACATGTGCACAACACGCACTGGCAGCTCGGTTTGACGCGGGAGGATCTGCAGCGTCTCGACAGCGTACGTGCTCGGCGTGCGCCACACAATGTCCTGCAAGAGCGACTGAATCGACGCCGCATGCGCTGCGTTGCGGGGGTCGATGTGGGTCCAGTAGGCTGGGTCGTCGAACGGCGGAAGAGCGAGGTACTTGGCGAGCCCTAATCCACAACGATATTTCGAGTCGTAAAATCTACAAGAAAACGAAATTACCGAGCAGATCGATGGGCTTGGAGAGCGGCGTGGCCGAGAGGCCCCAGCGCACGTGGGCGTCGAGCGCTTGCACCATCGACGCGGCCAACGACGTACCCGAGCCGAGAATGTCTTGCACTTCGTCGACAACGATGCGGTGCCATCGCACGTGGAAGAGCACCGAGGTGGCGCGCCCGCGCTCGCTCTGCTCGGACTGGAAGAGATGCCTACGCGCGCATGAGTGACCATGACAACGCCAGTGTTGCAACCACTCGAGGCCCATGTCGTGCAGCGAGACGAGCACGACGGGCGGCGGGCGCGACGCGTCGAACGACAGCTTCTCGTGCTTGCGCGGGTTGTACGTGAGCGTCGACCACGTGTCGGGTTCGAAATGCAGCGCCATCTCGCCGAGCCTAGAGCCATATAAGCCCGACGTCGGATGGCAGCCGCGTACCATTGCTGCGCAAGGAGCGCGTTGGGCACGACGATCAGCGTCGGGTCGGTCGACGGATGCAGCGCCAGACAGCTCAAGGTCGTGAGCGTCTTCCCAAGGCCGGGGCCGTCGGCCAAGACGCCGCCACGCAGCGACGACGTGCCGGCTTCGCGGCCGACCATCCAGCCGAGCGCAGCTTCCTGGTGCGCGTGGAGCGTCGTCGATGGCTTGAGGCGCAGAGGCCGCTGGCGCAGCGGTGTTGTGGCGCCACAATGCGCGCCGGTCGTCGACTCGAGGAGCTGCGCTGGGTTCATCGGCCACGGATCTTCTTGCCTTCTGGCCGTTGTCACCGACCCGAAGTTCGTACTTCGACGTGCACTCGTGCCTAATTAGGTATGAGTGATGGTCGTTTACCTCACTCAGGCAGAGTCCTAGCGCTAATTTGCGGATCCGGATACTGTGGTTGAGTGGCAAATGCCATTGGTCGAGCACGAGGCTTCCAACACCCAACTCTGTCCAGAAGTCGCGCTGTCCTCGCGCAGTAGCATGCGCTTGCATGCTAGCGTCGCGCACGACGTGCTTACTATCGATCGCTCCTGTGGTCACAGAAGCTGTATCCTTGTACGTGGAGCTGTCTTGGCATGTTCTAGCACAGTCAACGGCGCTAAGAGGGGTGTTTTTAGACGGATACATCCCGATGCCTGTCTACAGCAGGTGTCGACAGCTCAACCATGGACGCCACGAGGACCATGCTGGACGTGGAGCTGCGCATTGGCGACGACGCCCAAGAGACGCAGGTCGACGTGCTCACATACGAAGAGTGGGGCGCACCGCACCTCACGTACGACGAGTACCTCGACCGCGAAGACCAGTTTCGCGCGACGCCGTTTGCGGATGACGCTGTGACCGACTACGTCTTGGTGCCGACGTCGGACCCGAGCACGCTCGACCTGCGTGGGTATCTCGAGGTCTTTAAGCGACCGGTTGTGCTTCGCCCATGGAGCCCCTCGGCCGATCTCGTCTACCTCGATGGCTGGAGCGTCGCGTCCGTGTACACGCCGGCGCGTCACCGCAAGAAGGGCTATGCATCGGCCATGCTTGCTGCGTTCCTTGACCAAAAGAAAGACGCGTACACAGTGGTCAATCTCTACTCGGACATTGGCACGAGCTTCTACGCGGCGCGAGGCTGGGTGCTTGCGCCATCGTTGGAGATCTCGCTGCCCGCCACGATGTCAGCACCCACGCGCTTGCCTGTTGGCTGGACACTACGGCCGCTGGCCACACCCGCCGACCTCGAAGCCATTGCTACGCACGACCAGGAGCGTGTAGCCGGCCGGCTACAGCCGGGCGAGCTTGCTTTTCTGCTCTCGGCGGACGCGATTACCTTCTTTCACGTGCAGCACGCGTACTTTGCCCGCGAGCACTTGACGCTATCGAGGCTGCCGACGACGTTTGGTGTCGTGCTGCAAGACGACAAGTCCATCCTCGGGTACGTCGTTTGGGCCCACAACTTTGAAGAGAACCAGCTCGACATCCTCAAGTACGACGGGTCGACACCCGAGGTGTTTGCTGCGTGCCTTCCCACGCTGCACGAGGAAGCCGCGCGCTGGAATCTGGAAAACATTGTCCTTTGGCCCACAGACAAGATGGCCCTGCCGAACGACGTGCGTGCGCTGGCGACGCCCCGAAGCGACTCGCTCTCGATGGTGCTCGTACGTACCTCGAAGGACAGCGAACGCGAGCTGCCGCCGTATACGTGGGTTGCCAACGAAAAGTACTTGTATGCCTAAGCGGTCATACTAGCTCTTCTTTAACGCGACGTGAACACGGTTTGAAGCCGGCAAGTATGTCGGTGGACCTTCACCTGATAAACTCTGAGAAGCTCATGTGAAGTTCCCATTCTATGGAAGGACAGGGGGTACTATGATAAATATTGGCACCTTAATATGGCGCCTCGGCCTCTTGTCCTGGTCGCTCGATTTTCAGCCAATGAAAAAAATACTTTGAAACAGCCAATCCATGTGAGCTAAATCTGAATTTCTACCAATAACATGCGTCAGAGCTTGTGTGATCCGACAGCCGCTGACCTGGAGGAAATCTCAAACTGGCCAATCAGCGATGGGAAACGCCATCTGTTGGTCTCCAGCCGAGAGCCGCACCTCACTGTCTCGGAGTCGCTGTAAGTTACTCTGCACAGCATCTGGCGATTTCAAAAGCCGCTGGCCCAAAGTTACTCTGAATCGACCCTAAGTAGTCATTTATAAGGGGAAAACGAGTTGCCAAGCTCGTACGTGCAGGCATAAAAGACAGGAGGCAACGGTTGGTAAATGCAAAGAAATATTCAAAAATG